>NW_011965250.1:0-6039 GCF_000949405.1 Vollenhovia emeryi
CGGTCGGTCCTGTGCCCTTGTGACGGCGCCCTTGCCGGGGCGTCACGTCACAACTCCCCCCTCCTAGGGGAGGACCGTGGAGGTCTTGGCCCCGACGACGTCGGCGGCCACCACTCCTAAGGGCCCCCAAGTGATCAACAACAAAAGTGCGCGAAATAACAAAAAAAAAGAAAAGAAACGAAACGGAAAAAAAAGAAAAAAACTCGATAAGAGAGGCAGGGAAGGAAGAAACTTCTCCTCCCTCATGACAACGTTCGACCGGCCACTATAGGAGGCCGATGCGCGTATCTTTTACGGCACTTCTTCCCGTCACCGTCACAACACGAGCACAATAGATTTATCACACGTATAATTAGGCATATACTATAGACACAATATAATACAGAGTATAATATAAACAGAATGTGATACGGAATATAATAAGCTACGGATCAGGATTGGCGGGGAAATAGGGCTTCAGGTCTTGTATATGGGCCCGCCCCGCGGCTGAGCCATCCAGCTCCGCTAGCTCGTACACTACGGGCGACACGACATTTCGTATTTTGTAGGGGCCGCGGAATTTCGGTGCCAACTTAGCCGCTATGCCCTGGGCAGCGGACGATAACACATGCTGGCGTCTCAGCACGAGGTCGCCTCGTTTAAACGTGCGCGGCCTCCGACGCAGATTGTACCGGTGGGCCTGCTTTTGGTTTGCCCATTCTAAATTTTCTCTCACCCACTCCCGCACCAGTTCCAGCTCTTTCATTCTCCGCGTCCATTTCGCGGGGTCCCCGGTTTCGACCTCCGTCGCCGGTGCCTCCCGACGGCGCAGAGATCGCAGCGACTCTATCTCCCTCCCGAGGTTTAGAAAAGCCGGAGAGGTGCCCAATGAGGTGTGGAGCGCGGTGTTATACGCGAATCGGAAATCTGACAAGTGGACGTCCCACTCCCTATGTTCCTTTTCTATGAAGGCTACGATCATCGTCTTCAAGATCCGGTTCACTCTCTCGACTGGGTTCGCCTGCGGGTGGTAGGGCGGTGTAGTGGTATGTGTGATGTGATATTCATCCGCGAAACTCTTCATTACCCTATTTATGAACTCGGTACCGTTGTCAGTTAGGAGGATTTTTGGGGTGCCCCATCGTAATAAAATTAATTCCTCTATAGCCTCTCGGATTTTCGGACCAGTCGCGACCCTCAGAGCTCGACATTCGACCCATTTTGTAAATAGGTCTTGGATGACTAATAAATATTGGAATCCGGCCTTACTTTTCGGAAGGGGGCCCACGATATCGGCTGCGATTGCCGTCCACGGCCCTTCTACCGTGCGACATCCCATTAGTCCCGCGGGGTCAGCCTGCTCGACTTTAGTGCGTTGGCATGTGTCACATCGGCGTAGATATTTTACTACTTCGCGGAACATATTGGGCCAAAAATAGGAAACGGCTAAACGCTGATACGTTTTTTCAATTCCTAGGTGACCCGCCTGAGGGGCATCGTGCGATTCGCGTAAGGCCCCTTCTCGCAGTTCCTTCGGTAACACTAACTTCCAGCGGTCGAGATCTTCTACTATATCTGATATTACCGGTCTCGGCCGTAAGAAGTATAGGTGGTCGTCCACCACCCTCCAATGCGCGTACTTTTTAGGGTGCTCCAACACCTCTCTAAATCTTTTCCTATACCACTCGTCGCTCGTCTCCCCGCACGTTCCCTCGCTCAATACCGCGCCAATTATCGCCTCCCCATCCCCCTCGTACATGCGTGACAATGCGTCCGGTACATGGTGTAGAGCGCCCTTGCGGTGCTCCACCACGTAATCATATTCTAAGAGCTCTAGTGCCCACCGCGCCAGCCTTCCCGTAGGGTTTTTTAAATTGTGGAGCCAACGTAAACTGCTGTGGTCCGTGACCACGGTGAATTTGTACCCTTCTAAATAAGGTCTAAATTTTTGAATCGCCCACACCACCGCTAAGCATTCCTGCTCCGTCACCGAATATTTCCTCTCGGGATCCGCCAACGCGCGGCTAGCGAAAGCGATAACCCGCTCCGCTCCCTCCAGATTCTGCGTCAGCACCGCCCCTAGCCCGACCGAACTCGCGTCCGTTTGTAAGACGAACGGCTGACTGAAGTCCGGACAAGCCAAAGTCGGCGCGGCCGTGAGGTGTTGCTTGAGCACCTCGAGAGCGCGACGCTGCTCGACCCCCCACTCCCAGCGCCTGCCCTTTTTCAAAAGGCTCGTCAAGGGCTCGCTGAGAGTCGCGAACTCCGGTATGAAGCGGCGCTACCACGACGACATACCCAAAAATCGCCGTAATTGTCTCAAGTTACGCGGCTCCGGATATTCCAAGATCGGTCGCGTCTTTTCCGGGTCGACCGTAAGTCCCCCCCGCTGTACGATAAAGCCTAGGTAGCGTACCCGTGAGCGGCAGAACTCGCACTTGTCGGGGTTTATTGTGAGGCCGGCCGATTGGATAGTATCCAACACGCGTTTCAACCATGCAATGTGCTCCTCGAAGGTCGGTGTGGCAATAACTATGTCATCCAAGTACGCGAATGCAAACGGCTCCATTTCCGGTCCTATCAGCCGGTCTAGTAATCTCTGAAAAGTCGCGGGCGCTCCCGTTAGCCCGTATGGCATTCGCGTGAATTGGTATAGCCCCTTCCCGGTACACTAAAGGCTGTTATTTCCCTACTCTCTTTCGCCAGCGGTATTTGGAAATAGGCTTGGCTGAGGTCGATGGTCGAAATATAATGTGCTGCTCGTAACTTGTCGAGAATGCCGTTCATATTTGGCAGTGGGTACGCATCTTTTCGCGATACCCCGTTTACTTTCCTAAAATCCAGGCAAAAACGGTATTTGCCGTTTGGTTTTTTAACCATAACTACCGGATTCGACCACTCGCTAAAAGAGGGTTCTATTATTCCCGCCTCGAGCATACCATCGACCTCCGCTCGAATCGCCTCCTGTACCTTCGGTGACACCAAGTAGCATCTCTGTTTGATCGGTGAATGCTGACCTACATCTATTCTATGCTCCGTTAAATTAGTAACGCCGGGTGTTTTCGGGGAATCCGGCAACGCCTGCAGTAGAGATTCGAGTTGGCGCTCTTGACTTTGCGTGAGCTCCGACAGCCCGCAACAAACGCGCCCTTCTATCTCGCTCACGAAGCGATAACGCACGTGCGGTGCGTCCGCGAAGTACCACTCCGCTCGGGCGAAATCCAAAACTATTCCGAACTCCGTTAAAAAATCTATCCCTAATATGCATGGCACCGCTAAGTTCGGGAGCCCTCCAACTTCTATCTCCCCAATCCGGCCCTTTAACTCGATCGGTATTCTCGCTCCCTCCCGTACGGCGGCTATTTGCCCGTTCGCGGTACGAATGTTGAGCGCGCGGCCCTGTGTGACGGGCAGTCCTAACGCGCGGATCATCTCCAAGCCCTCTCTCCCTACCAGAGTCCGGTTAGAGCCCGAATCCACCAGGGCGGAAAGGGGGCGTCCGCGAATGGTGACCGAAAGATATCGCAACGGAGGAAGGTTCGCGGGGTGTTCCACCGTTAAATACGAATGCTCTAAAGCCGCGATTTCCCCGCTAACGCTCGGGGCCCCTTCCTCGGCTTTCGGAGTCGCGCGGGCCCGTACTACGTACTCCGTTCCGCGTTTCCCGAACACCCGGGACAAGTCTTTACGGTGTATCCCTGTTTACCGCACCGGTAGCAGTGAGTTCGACGGGCCTCCGGGCAGTCACGCGCGCGATGTCCCGTCTTTTCACAGTTCCAGCATTTAACGTTTGTCGCGGGAGCGGTGGAGGTCGCGCTCGCCACCGCGCTCGTCGTGGTGGCAGGGCCTGAGCCCACCTCGGTGGCGGGTTGGGGGGACTCGAGTTTCGGGCTTTTCTTCTTCCCCTTTACTTTCGGGGTAGCCGTGGCCACCGCTGCTAGCGCCTGTGTGTTTTTCGCCCTCCCCTTCGGGGCGTGGTACGCCAGATCCGGGAAAATGGATTGTTCGGGCGGGGGAGGTGGTCGGTAGCTCCCTTCCGCCGATTGAGCACGCTCGATCCGTATCGCGACCCTTTCTAATGTCCCGAAATCGTGGAACTCCTGCCGCCGTATCGCGATCCGTAGCCGAGGCAGCAGGTGCCGGTGGGCCAGATTTAATTGTTCCGCGAGGGTCCAGGGGGGGCTCATGCGAGTGAGTAATGCGCGCAAGCATGTCAAAAAATCCGCGACACTCTCGTATTCCCCCTGGGTTCTTCGCAAGACTTCGTCGCGAAGCGCGTATTGATAGTCAGGGTCACCGAATCTCGACCGCCACGCGACTTCGAACTCGTCCCAATTCCGCCAATTTCCATTCTCGAGGCGCACCCAATATAAGGCGACATCCGACAGGAAGAGCGGTAAGCACTCAAACAGATCCGCGTCGCTAATAGGTATGATCGCACGGGCCTCTTTTATGCGCAATAGAAAGGCCTCCGCGTCATTGCCTCCTTTCCCCGAGAAGTGCAAGTTCCACTTCCTCAACAAGTGGTACGCGTCTGAGGTTGAGCTACGCGCGTTACGCTGTTCACGAGCCGGCGGGAACGTATTAAAGTGACTAAGATCGTCCAGCATCGGTTTCTGATATCCTATCTCCTGAAAACTGTCACGGTCGCGGGGTGGGAGCGGCGGGTAATTATCTTCCCGGTTCGTCGGGTGGCTGATCCCTCCGCTCTGATTTGTAATCACCACGGGAGGACGCGGCAAGCCCGGGTCCAAAAAGGGACCCGTTGCCTGCTCCCCTCGGTTCTGATTTGCAATCGCAATGGGGGAACGCGGTAAGGTCGGGCCCATAAAGGGATCCGTAGCCTGTTCCCCCCTCCCTGTCTCTATAATCGAGGCCGCCCCCACGGGCACGGACAATTCTTCGTTCGTAACGGGTGAACGCGGCAACAAAGTTCCGTTTTGGTTGGCCATCTCGAACCGGAGCAGACGCGCGCGCAGAACCGGCAGAATCCCTCCCGTGTCTAGTCCCCGGTCCACCAGATGCGTTCGCAATTCGTCGACATTTAGTTGAGTAATCCATTGGTGTGGATCGTCGTCTTCCCGCATGGTAATTCGCGGAGCTAAATCGAGCGAACGCGACAGAGAAGAAAAAGGAAAAGAAACGGGCACGAGATTCGCAAGAAATAATCTCTTGCTTCGGCACGCGACCGAACAAACACCGCGGTAACGGAGCTCTACTCGGAATTTGGCGATAAATTCGGGGAATTAACTTTGCGTCTGGTATTCGTCTATATTAGTCGGTGTTATCGAAAGCCGATACTCGTGAGGTAAACACGCGCTCGAGGACACTCAACCGCGCGGGCTAAGTCTCGCCGCGGTCGTTACAGGTGTTAAACCGAATCACGAAAACAAACGACCGGTGAGTGCTCGGAAGCAACCGCTATTCCAAGCCAAACGGCAGCATTCCGGAGTCGATACGGAGCTCGATAGAAGAAAGACAGGGACAATAATAGCCGGCTCCACAACAGGTCGGTTGACCTTGCCTACGGGACGGGGAACGCCAATTTTAAACACGATACGGGGAATGCCGAATGCCAACCGCGGTACGGGAAACGTTCAAATTTGAACGCATTTCTCAATACGCGATCCGTTTTCCCGTAAGCGATCTTTCCGTCGTCGGGACAAGCCACCCGTACACAATTTCAATCTCCGCCTTTCAGCGGCCCAGGGCGCGGTCGTCCGCGCCGTTGTTAGAAAGGCTCAAAACTCCACGGAGCCCCTCCGTACCGGCTCTTTGCCAGGTAACGGTTCGCAACCATAATAGGTACAGAAAATCAAATATTCAATGTTCACACAAAAAAATTGACAATTTCAGAACATCTGCACAACCACATACACAAAAGAACACATACCGGTACCGAAAAAAAAGGAAAACGCGAATTTGGATTCCTCTCTCTACCGACCGTTATACACGGTCTTTTATTCGACGAGAGGCCCCACGTTGGGCGCCAAAATTTGCGACGGCGGTCATCCCGGGCTCGTCTCCTCCGGGGTCGCACGCCTCAATCCTGGGTTCTTC
>NW_011965251.1:0-6042 GCF_000949405.1 Vollenhovia emeryi
TGGTTATACTGTGCTATTGGTGCATTATGGCTGACACAGTTACTAGGGGTCCTTTTTCCTAAGTCCCAGTCTACAATAGATGATTTAAGCCCTAAGCCTTAAGAAATTGACTAATCACAGTCGCGTATTCTACTCATACTTGACCGTGATTGGCCAATTTCTTACCCCTGGTCCACAATCTTGCTTTAAGTAAGTTGTAAGCCTTAAGCCGTAAGAAATTAACCAATCGCAGGCATTTATTCCCCTCACTCTCACCTGTGATTGGTTAATTTCTTACGGCTTAAGGCTTACAACTTACTTAAAGCAAGATTGTGGACCAGGGGTTAAAGCTTAGGGCTTAAATCATCTATTGTAGACTGGGACTAAAGCCCATATCAGACTACGGGGTGTTTACGTGTAGTAATCAGATTTGCAATCGGATTAATCGCAGTCTAGAAAACCGACTTGGAGAAAAGTTCCCTAGAATAATCGGATTTATAAATCATGTCTATGGAACAATCAGATTATATCAGATTAATACGGGATTGTAGGAAAACGCGCAAAAATTTCTCGTCGCAGAATTTTGAGAAGAAATATAAAAAAAGTAGGTATATGTATATTGAGCGATAGATGTATTAAATGTTTTACTGATATATTTTAGAGGAACTATAGACTATTACGGTTACGGTCTATTTGTTTCTCTAAAATATATCAGAAAAACATTAATACATCTATTGCTCAATATATGTGAAGAAGAATTAAATTTAATTATTATGAGAACAATAAAAAGTTCATATACATATGCCTATTTTTTCATTTCTTCTCAAAATTCTGCGACGAGAAAAATTTTCGCGTTTTCCTACAATTCCGTATTAATCCGATATAATCTGATTGTTCCATAGACATGTTTATAAATCCGATTAGTCTAGGGAACTTTTCTCCAAGTCGGTTTTCTAAACTGCTAAAAACTTAATCCGATTGCAAATCTGATTACTATACGTAAACACCCACGGATTGGGATTGGGATTAGATTGAAATTTAACCAATCGCAGTAAAACCCGTATCAGACTGCGGATTGGGATTGGGATTAGATTGAAATTTAACCAATCACAGTAAAGTTTACTAATCTCAAGTTCAGTAACTTTTACTCTGATTGGTCAAATTTCAATCTAATCCCAATCCCAATCCGTAGTCTGATACGGGCTTAAAAGTTACTGAACTTGAGATTAGTAAACTTTACTGTGATTGGTTAAGTTTCAATCTAATCCCAATCCCAATCCGTAGTCTGATACGGGCTTTAAACTACTTGATCTATAATTCTGCATCCTTATTGGCTCTCGCAAGTAATCCAGTAGGAAAGATAGTATCGCGTGCCTTGTTGGTTTTATACTTGCTCAACTAAAAAGAACAGACCCAAAATCATAATGCTGGTAAAATGGATTCCGATTCGTTAAATTCTTCGGCAACGTCCAAACCACGTTGATAGCACCAGTTCTCGTCCGATCACTGAAGTTAAGCAACGTTGGGCACGGTTAGTACTTGGATGGGTGACCGCTTGGGAACACCGTGTGACGTTGGCGCCAAACTTTTTGTTTAAATTTTTATTATAACGCAAGCGAAACTAGATTCGACCGACTCTCTAGTGTTATACGCACTGATTAATCAGCTAATGATTTTGCAAAGAATTTTCGCGAACCAATATGCAAGATTTGATTTTTTATACTCGTTCACGTGACTCGTTTATTTCACATGATCGTCTTGACTTCATAATCAAACAGACATGAAATTTGTCTGATCAGACGATCAATGGCAGAAATGTGAAACTTGCGAGATACAATTTCATTACATTTCATGGGAAATTTTTAATCGTGGAAATGTCAAGAAATTCACATTCAATTTAATTACGTTACGTATACATTTTTATTTTCTAACTGGCACAACCATCAACATTACTTTGATAGAAAAAATAGATTTAATAAAATATTCAAATCTATCTAACCTAACCCATTGATATAGTTTTTAAATATATTATTTTTCAATATATACTTAGCGCAATTTGTGTTTTGAAGGCGTAATTCAACATACTCTTTTCATCGAATGTAAAAATTCTACATTAAATCTACTAAGTTTGTTGACTCATTTTTAATCTTTTCACAGCCACATGCGTGAACATATGCTGCCACCGCGTAATCAACGAATCAGGAATGTTGTTACAGAAGCTGAGATCAATCATCTCCAGTTTAGGACAATTTATGAAAAATGCATAACATATATCAGTTGTTAGGGAGAGCGAGCCTAACAGGTCTAACTGTTTTAAATTTTGGCACAGCGTCAGTGCTCTCAAGTCACGCTCGGTGAGCTGTCTAAAAGAAACCAAGAAGACCTTTTCCAGGTGTTCGCAGGAAGATAGCAATCTACGGAAGCTGTCACCATGACCAGTCATACTGCCACTGTAAACAATAGTTACTTTATTACTACCCTTCAATTACAAACAGAAAAACAATGCAAATATTTCGAGATGTATTCAGGAGAAACATATAAATTTTAATGAAAAATATAAGAGTAACAGACTCGCAATTAACGGGTCTCGGATTCAATTTATCATCTCATAAATGAATTTTAAAATCTGTGCAAACGGCGACAGAGCAATGTATTAGTAAAGAAATCGTGACACCGTACCACCAACCAAAATCAACCTCCCGTAGATTCTTGCAGTCGGCAAGCGCGTCAATACCTTGTGACGTAAGAGTAAGTGCCTTCCATAAATCTATACTTTCCAAATCCGGACACGAGTTTCTCAATTCCATTGCAATCTCATCTACGTTCACACTCCTATCCATGTCGCCTATATGTAAATGACGCATCCGGCGATTTCGTCGTAGTATCTTACAAAGGGTCTGAGTCTTTATATGTGTTCTGTAAAGATCCAAACGCTCCAGAAATTCAAGATTTTCAAGATATGAAAATCCCATGTCCCTTATCAATTCACAATTACGCAGACTCAATTCTGAGAAAAAAGAAATGTATTGGTGTTACATTGTCTGCAATAACACAATGATGATAATTTTCTATGCATACCTTTCAAATTTTTGCATGTCCTCGAAATTGCAAGCATCGCGACGTCGTCAATACATGAGCAGCAATTCAGTCGTAGGTGTGTTAAGAGGCTACCGCGAGTATCAAGAAATTTTGCGAGATCCGGAACAGAAAAGCTGTCGCACCACGAAAGGTCCAATTTTTGTAAATATTTACACTTGAATGCCAAGTAATGCAACGCCTTCGCATCAATAATATGCCAATATGGTTTTAGATTCAAACTTTTATAAAGCAATGGATCCTCTGCTAAATTACTGAAAAATTTATTCACTCTACTCATTCGACATAACGACTGTAAGTCTAAATATTTTAATATCTTCCTCACTATTTCATCCTGAAAAGATAAGATATGAAATTTCAATTAAATCAGATGACATTACAATATCATTATCAGAGACAGATCTCAGAAAATATTTACAGGAAGTGCAGAGAACCTGCAACATGACGACTCCATGGACTCGTTTGAAGGATTATCTTCCAAAAATTTTGTAAGTTCTTCTGATAAAAAGTGTTGCATACTATTACAGTTATTCTTAAGAGGTGGCACATAGTAATAAAGTGGACCTAACTGAGATACCAACTTGCTCTCGTGAAAATTCGCTACTACACCGCTAGAAATAACATTGGTACAAATTTATTATTAAGAAAATCAAGAAAAGATATTATTTAATGTCGACAACTTGCAATACCTTTTATACATAATACAATGTTCATCCAATGTGTTCTTAAGATGGACTATATCTTCGAACGCATTTTCATAATTCGGTGTTAAATTATGAATGTCCTCGTGACAAGGATACGAGCTGTTAATGCTTTTTAATACATCAGTTAAATTCCGTTTGTGCGATTGGTCCTTGGGCAAGATTAATTCAAACGTTCCGATGAGCATCACAGCATCTATTTCTGTATAATATTCCAGTAAACTGTGATTAAACTCAAGCCTGAATGTTTTGGTCTTGAAGTCGCACGACTGTAAAGGTGGCGAAAATAGCCGTGATCTCTCAAGAAACTGAGGCACGATCTGAGGCGGTCCGTTCCACAGGAGAACCCACCGATTGTTAGGATCTCGAGCCCAAATTCGAATCACACTCCCAGGATTTTGTACTTCATATATGGAGAGTCTCAATGGATATACAGCTTCACGATATTCGATAGCTACAGAACAAAAAGTACAATTATAACGTCTTTTTTTTCACAGAAGTGTATCTTCTCCAACAGCCTCTCATTTATCGAGTGTTACTTACTAATATAATCTTGACTCACAACATCCATATTATTCTGCGGCATATAGTCGATCGATCTCGAAGGTGCTTTGTCCCACCATGGTCCGTAAGTTCTCTGAATTAAGAAGCAACTCAGAAAAGTGTCAAAATATAAATATATCGTAGCAATAATTTAGATTGCTACTATAATGAGCGACATATGATTCTGCGTGAGAATAATCAAACTGCATCGATTTATGCCCGCTAGATTCGCAATCCTCATGTGTCTATTATCATCCATTTCAGAAATCCACACTTCAGAAAAGTTATAAATGGATGGAACGGGTAACGCTGGAGAATTTTACGCACCATGGTAAATGTCTGCGGAAAATCTCCATACATGGGAAATTTGTCAGGTGGCCCAATTATGTTAGCAGCAGCATAAGATATGCTGTTATTACCGCCATACTGAGAACTAAAACTGAGAACATTTGTCACAAATTGTTGAACAAAGGTAGCACAGTCCTTGTCTATGGGCGCGTTTTCTGTGCTGAAGACCACACGATGATCTTGGCTCAAACGAAGAGATAAAGAGATCAAAAATGGGTCGTAAAACGGTTCCATTCCTTCTCTAAAAATAAAGCACGTAGAAATAAATAATATGCTTTTTCAAATATATAAACGCCAAAGCGCTGCATCTTAATGATATATCATACTGTCAAAATTTTACAGTACCTTTTCTAGAGGTATGTAATAAAGCGCTTCCTCTTTCTCTGGAAGATCTCTCGTATTAATAAAAGAGAAGATCGGTCATCTAATTCCTGACTCTACATGGACTGACATCAACTGTGCGCAGCGAAGCAAACAGCTGGGTTCCAACAAAACTGTCACGTGTTTTTACAACCAAACCGCCACATCGCTATAAAACTAAAGAAAACCGACTTGCAGAATACAAGAGGCAATAAATTATCCCAACATCTGCGTCAAATGGCACGTGTGTTTTAGAGAAGATTAACGCACCCAAAATTATCATCCAAACGACACAAACTTTGATAAACTTTAATACCTTAAGCACAAATTAATAGATGTGCCTTAAGCCTGTGGAACAGCTGGTTTAGAATATTATTATTATTATTGCTTTACTGGCGCCTGAGTCAGACCGTGGCCGGTGGTGGGGATGTGGTGGGGGAGGGGGGGTCGCACTCAGGTTAAAGGTACCATTTCATGCGCAGCATACTGCCGCAGCAACTCGCTGCTATTGGTTGAAGAATTGTTACTAGATGCTGCAAAATAAATTTCACCATATTTTGCTTCATCGCTGTGAAGTTCAATTGAACGAACAGCAAAGCAGCAGACACGCGATCTAGCCGGCCAGTGCTGCTGCAGCTATTCCTTTTCCATGAGCAGCAAATATGCTTTAGTGAATTTGGATCACGTGACTAATTTGCTGCTGCTGCATGCTGCGTATGAAAAGGCACCTTAAAGGCCTTCACACATAAAATTCCGTAAGGACGTAAAACGTAAGCGTAAGAAAATCAACAGGTTGGATTTGCTACTGCTTGCGTCATTGCCTTACGTTCTCGACTGTGATTGGTCGATTTTCTTATGCTTACGTTTTACGTCCTTACGGAATTTTATGTGTGAAGGCCTTAATACTTTTAGATCCAGCCAATCATATTAAGAAATCAATGGCTGCGTTCAGCAGACACAACTGTTGAGTGAGCGCTCAGTATGATTGGTTAATACTTTTAGATCCAGCCAATCA
>NW_011965252.1:0-6044 GCF_000949405.1 Vollenhovia emeryi
ACCTGCTCTCTCTCTTCACCTCCTTTCCCGCACTTACAACTTACCACCTTCTGTCATACTGACGAAATGTAGCGACACAACATGGGTTTGCGACTTTCCACGTGAAGCGAGATCCACTCCACACCTCTGACATAGGGTGGGTAGGGTTATTTTTAACGAAGTGGAGCCCCCCCGTAGGGGGGGCGGAACATACTGTCTCCATGCATGTACTTCCATGACGTACGACAGATGGAGATGGGAGGAGAGATATAAGATTTAGTGTCCATCATTTTTACCGAAAACTGTCACTCGTATAGTAAAAATGAATAGGACATAAAATGTATATTTTAAAGCGATCTACAACTTTTGTTTAAAACATTTTTCAAAATTTTTAATATTTGTGTCTGAAAATTACATATAATTGGTTGACATTGTTTTTTTAATAACTTTTTAATAAACAACGAGCGCCGGCTAAATCCTTCTGAGGGTTACTCAGGAGGGTGACCTCTATAATATGTGTCAAGCCCAAGGTTATTGGAGGTGGGTGTCCTAATCTAAATAATTACCCCGATATTATTAATTGCATCTATCAGGACTCCATTCGTAATCTCGTCCTCTGGTTATACTAGTCTTCCTTCTCTCAAGAATCGGACTCTCGGAATCTTCGATATAGACCTCCAATAGTTGGTGATTATCGATGAAAGGCCCGAAACGAAAGAGGCAGAGACCACGTGCGGTCCCTTGATCCGAGCTTACGGATCTTCGGGCCTGCGAGTCTGGATCTTCCCCTCTATATCACTATTCGATAGAAAGGGGATGGTTCTCTGCTATCATGGTTGTAGATTCATATTTTCAAACCTGGAGTTAATAGGTAAAATTGTGTAAAAATGTGTAAATAATTTGATATGTAAGATTAGTAAAAAATAATAAAATAATAAATTAATGAGTAAGGTAAATAAATTGATAGGTAATAAATAAGTTTATGAGTTAGATTGGTAAAATTAATAAATTAATATGTGTAATGAAAAGGTTCAGACTCATGAACTCACTTGTCTCGGTAGTCAATGTATTATCGAAGCTCGGTGTCTGTCTTAACATTTCACAAATAGCAACTGTACTGTTAGCAGTCGAATAATACTGACCGGCAAAAAAACAAGTCGCGCTCCACAAGGTGAGACAATGAGTTAAACTGACTTAATGACTCTATCATATATTTGGTTTAAATTTTCTGTGTCCTTTTGTAAGTTTATTGTGTTTTTTGTTTTTTAATGAAGAACATTTCCGCTATCTCTCGTTTTCTTGTGGAGCGCTAACAATATAAAATTTTTGTTTTTGACCAATGGAACTCGAACTTTAGATTTGATGGCCAATTTTATGAACAGATATATGTACTATGGTACCCCCATGGGATCACCATTGTCTCCTATATCAGCAGATATAGTGATGGACGACCTAGAGACTGACTGTTTAAAAAAACTAGACTTTAATTTATCAATATTTTACAGATACGTTGACGACATTTTAACTATAGCACCACAATCAAAATTAACAACGATATTAGCAATTTTCAACGACTACCATCCTAGGTTAAAATTCACACATGAAACCGAATCCCACGGCACCATCCCATATCTTGACGTCCAAGTAATTAGAGAAAACGATAAATTATTGACGAATTGGTACCGAAAACCGACCTTTTCTGAACGTTATGTGAACTTTCACTCTAGCCACCCATTTAAATACAAAACAAACACAATTATAAGTTTAGTTGACCGTGCAATTTTATTATCTGACAAAAAATTCCACAAAGAAAACCTAAAGATAGTAAAAAATATTTTAATCAATAACTGCTTTCCGAAAACTACCATTGACAAACACATTATCAGTAGACTTAGACAACATCGGATTGACGCTAACAATACTGACACTGCCACACAAGAAAACCTTTGACACAAAAAATTGCATACCACTTCCCTCTATTAAAGGACTCAGTAAAAACATAAGCTTAAACCTAAAAAAAAGCTGGTCTCAACACAATCTACACGGTTCCCAAAAAACTCGACACACTCATAAAAAAGGGCAAAGACAAATTAGAACATGAAAAAAGAACCAACTTAGTATACCACATTGAATGTAAAAACTGTAATTCTTCCTACATCGGATAAACAAAACGTCATTTAAAGACAAGAATAAAAGAATATAAGAATGATATTAAAAAACATGAAAGCAATCAGTAGGTGAGAGTAGGGTGTTCTAAACCCAGGAGCTCCGAGGGGGGAGCGGGGCGGGGGGTACTCCGTGGCGAGGGGAGCGGGGCGGGGAGGGAGTACTCCGGGACGAGGGGGAGCGGGGAGGGGGTACTCCGTGGTGAGGGGGAGCGGGGAGGGGTACTCCAAGGCGAGTGACCCTGACGTCACGCAAGGTGCTGACCTGTCACTACGTGACATGTAACAGATATCTAGGTGCTGACCTGTCACTCGTTTCGATACTTTTTTAGCGCGAACACCTGGACGCGTATTCTTATTGTCCATGTTATGAGTCACGGGTCAAGCGCCGAAACCTGGCTGCTGACAGCGACTTTCATATCAAGGTGAATGAATCCGCGGCGATCCGCGGCGCAGGGAGGAGGACCGCGGCGCTACGCGATCCCCGGCGCGGGGGCGCGAGACGATCCGCAGCGCGTGCATGTAATAGATATCACCGGGATGCCTTTGATTAGCGCGAACACCTGGACGCGTATTCTTATATTTCCTTGTTATGAGTCACGGAGTTAAGCGCCGAAACCTAGCTGTTGACAGTGACTTTCTTATTATTACCTGTTACGGTCGACGCTGTCGTTCTCTCTCTCTCGCCCTAGCTGGGTCTGCGGAGAGAGGGGAGACGCATGCTATGACCGCGAAGATCTCATCGCACGCGTGTAAAAAAAATACAAACCGTGCAATGTCGTTGCGGACAAAGTTCTTAAATGTAGAGCTCGAAGGACAACTGATGTCGATAGGAGATGAAGAGGGAAATAAGAGCATTTAAAATGATTAAAACCGAAGATTCTCTTTAGTCATCCTTCTCTAGTGACAATAGTTAAAAGACGCTGATCTTCGATTGAGGTTTAATTTTATGAGATCGAAGAGGATAGGAATAAAGAATGGATAAAAAATGTTTGTGAACAAATATATATTTATCATAATATGTACATTATGGTAACGCATCATATAAAATATTATCCATAGCAAAAGCTAATAATTCACACTCAATAAGCGAAGTTTTATCTGAAACTTTATGTAAGATTTTAATCGCATCACGCCTATCAATAATACAATTGGATTTTATAGTATTTACGAAGGTCTTATATTTTTCACCTATACTATGCGTATTCTGGCATAATTCGAAATATACAAGGTCTACACAAGTTTCGATTTCGAATAGAAATAATAAAGTTTGAGGTTTCATGTACAAGCAGTTTCTGTGTAATGTTAATTTTACCATGTTTTCATTGTACATCTTAACACGCTCAATCCCCAACTCGCGAATCGACAGCGATGAGGCGATGTTCGACGTAGAAATCGTTCCACAGCTTCACGTCTTTCGATGAACGCTGTCCACGTCGCATGAGGCAATATTAATTGATTTCCTCGATTATCAGCAAGAATGATTTGCACATGAGACACCGGTCCCACGCTGATTCCAACATCCAAATATTTATAACCTGTCGCAGTCAACGCAAATCTGCGTCCCAGGATCAGAGATGGGCGAATTTGTAATTGGCCATTACCGAATTATAAATGCTCAAAATAATGAATAATTAAATGGGATTTTAATTACTCATTACTTTCAGCATTTGTATTTAAGTTCCATTCAATTACTAATTACTTTGAGCATTTGTAATTGATGCCCAAGTAATTGATGCTCAAAGTAATTAAATTACATCACGTAACTTAATTACATTCATGTAATTAAATTACATTCGTGTATTTCTTGTTCGAATCGAGTTAACAACAAAAAGAACGTAAAATTGTACTTACTGCAAGACAACTTGTTCTGTTCACGTCGAGCAAAGGTTAATTTTTGGTCTTAAGATTGTTCGCGAGTTGCGAGTTGCCTTCGCAATATTCAAACATTGTCCGATAGAATGATGGAAATTCGGCTCCATCATTCGAATATATTAATAATATATTATGTCTATTCGTATATTCGTGAATAATGTGGAGGGAAAATTCATCGATTAAATACAAGAACAGACATATTGAATGTTCAACGAATGTTTATGAATCACAAATCACGAATCACGAATTACGAAATTTACGAATCGCGCATAGTCTCGCGCCAGACGCGCGCGCGTCTGGCATCACGGTTGCCACTTCTCCGTTACAGCAGAGTGGAGCGCGTCACTCGATTGTTGTGTGCTGCATTTTTACTTATTATTTAATTATGATAATACGTTGATTAAAATCGCGATATGGAATCGTATGCAATCTCGTGTGATACTGCGGAACGCTTTACAAATTTCAGGTAAGTGTTATATCTCGGATTTCCCGTTTCTTAGAAGTACCGGATAGAAATTGTATACTTTTAATTTCATACTTCATAGATACGCATTGCCTGTATTATACATATTTTTGGTGCTATATACATATATATATCGATATATCTCAACTACAAGATAGAAAAATTTAAGTGTTATGTTATAATCACTAACTCTCTTTAACATTTAAGGATATTTGGCGTTACAGTAAGATAAAAAAATTAGATTCGTTGAGGATTTTAATATCTCGTCGTGAGATGAAAATCTGAAAACATCAACCATATCAAGAACATTATGTGTGTGTGAGTTTCAATAGTAATAATACTAAAAACATATTAATACCGTGCAGTTAAATAAAGTTTGCTTATCAAATATTATTTCAAATTTGTTGACATAATTTGTTATTCAACCTGTAAAATGTGAATATAATAGGATATCAAACATGGCGGCTCTAGAAGCTTCAATCAACGTTGATGATCCAGGGGATATTAATCAACCACTGCCCGGAAGCAGAAATAATGATGATGATAATAATATAGCTTCCTTGAGTCAATTATCAATTGACGAGTATTTGCCCACAAACGTTCCTGAGAATATCCCCGAGGAAGAAAAAGCTTTTCGCATAGTGTGCGCAAAAAGACCCTATTTGGATGGCAAATACTTTAAAGTGGATTTCGAGCAATCTACGCCTAATGGTAATATTGTAGCTGATTGCAAGACGTGTGTACCGACGAAAGCTATAACTGGTAGACTCACAGTGTCGTCGAACTATACAACACACTTAAGAGTAAGTAAACATGTTATATGTTAATATTAAACGAAACCACTTCACTACGTGCACCGGGTTGCCTGAAAGGGATATAATATTCCGTGTTATGAATTTGTAGAGACGACATGTCGCATTGTACGGCCAATACAAGACTTACACAAAAATTAAACGGCAGCGATTGAATAATGAGGAACCACCTGCTTATAAACGGACAACATGTTCATTCAACCAAGAGCAGTTCGATCGGAACGTTTCGTACTACGTTCTAGAAAGTAGAGCGCCGTTACAAACTGTGGAGATGCCAGCATTTCGCAGGATGTTTGATGGTAAATACATGATTAGTCCGCTAAAGAGTTTTATAGAAACGTATGATTATTAATGCACCTAACACTGCAAACTACAATGTGATATACTGAAATTTGTAGATTTAAAAATAAAAGCAGGCAATGCTTCCGTGAAATTCATGTCTAGGCGTACACTCGGCTCGAAAATCGACGCTATATGTACGGAGAATTTGGCAAAACTTCGAAATGCAATTTCCACAAATAAACATTTTTGCACAACGGCGGATATTTGGACGGGAATGAATCGACGATTTATCGGCGTTACAGTCCACTGGGTATTTGCACTCTTAATATAAATCCTTTACGTCCGAGCTCCATGTCGTCCTTAGTTTCACTTTTAAGTTAAGTTATTTACGATCCAAGGTTTGCGTGGCTGCTGGGATAATTCATAACATAAAAAAAATTTTCCTTCTTAAGGATCATTTATACTTTC
>NW_011965253.1:0-6054 GCF_000949405.1 Vollenhovia emeryi
TAAAAGTGTTCCAATATTGCAACACATAAAATTTACATACACAAAATTTTTCAATAATTGAAACACCATTGCAACAGCATATTCCTGAGACTAAATCAAGTAAAAAAAGTCCTATACTACTTTTCCCTCCGACAAACAGTTATCGAGAGATTATAAGCTAAACATTGAAAAAGTTATAAATTTTCTCTTGAATATCTCAAAAAGTATTAGGCAAATCAAAAAATGTTTCAGACAAAAGTTGTTCATATTAATTAGTAGAATAAAATAGTATAATAAACAATAGGGAGTTCCATTTTTAAAAAATGACGGCGACCTCTATATAACCATAAAAAATTAATTTTTTCGAAAATTTAGTTTACCATTATATAGCCCTTTTAAAACCGTATAACTTTTGTCTGAAACATATTTTTCTAAAGTGCATAGTTTATGAGATATTAGGGTGTATCCAGACTTTTGGCCCACCCTGTATGTATATATGTATTTATTTTGCTTACAGTAATTGAATACACTTCTTAACACATGTTGTTACATATTTTTATGGTTAGACCACCAATTGTAAAGTTTCAAAACATTTTGTAAAGCGCAATTTGTTACATCTTTCTGGCAGTGAAAAGTATGTGTAACATTGCAACGAACGTGTCGGCCCAGCTCCTCCCGGTTTCCGGACAGGATTCCGGCAGGAATTATTTATTACTCGAATAAATAGGTACTCAATCGGACACGCGGTTCCGATTGACGGTTGGAGGAGCTAGCGTTCACGCGGTCGGTATTTGACGTGCTGTGTGTCGGCTCGAGTGAATGGATCCTCCGTTCCTCCTGTTGCCGAATATGCTCAGCTCCAGGGCCGTCGGGAGGAAAGGAGGCAAAGTAGATCTTAATTTGCTTAATAGAGTCAGTCGCTTGGAAGGGATTCGGAAATAAGTCGTACAGGTTTTTTCGGTATAACAATAGGAAAGGTTTATTCAACGGATGTAATACATAGGATCGAGGATATTATAATGGGTCCGCCCTGTGATTAAATACAGAAAGAAAGAAGACGGATTAATAGGTACAATGGGTACGTCCTGTGTCAAAATATAATGGAAAAGAAAGTGTAATTAGACGGATTAAATTACGGTACAGGAGTACGCGACGGGAATTGAGATACCGGGATACAAAATATAATTGGCCGGATTGATAACAGAGTACGGGAGTGGCGGCCGGATCGGAGTACGGAATACAGAATGATACGGCTGGTCGGATTTAATCGGAAGTAAACAAAACTGACGCTGGGTCACAAAATATAGGAAAGTAATACAAGATACGCTTTATGCGCAAACGGATCGGAATATAATTCGAGGCTAATACTAAACGCTGGTAATGCTGGAACAATCGGAAAGAACGTTAATTACGGGATCCTCAGGTATGACGGTATTGACGCTACGGAGCTTACGGCTAGATAATCTTTCTCCCTCCCGAAATATTACCCCCCAGAGCTTTACACCGGTCGGGGGTCAGGAAAAAAGGGATCGGAACAGGTCAGGAACACGCCCGAGCAGCGCCTCGTTATGTGTGTTTTCTCAGTAGCATATGTACACCGGGCAGCACCCCGTTACTGTGTACGCTACTGCGGAGGGATAGGAGACCGGTAGGGGATCAGTAGCTTGCGTACAACGGGCAGCACCCCGTTTCTTGTACACTACTGCGGAGGGGTCCGGGGCACACGACGGAGCAGCGCCTCCACCTGTCGTGTACCCCGGAGTGGTATATCACCGGACGGCAGCACCCGTGATACCGGCGTATACCGCAGCGGAAGTACCCGCTGCCGGGTGTCGTCGCTCGGAGCACCGAGGCAAGACTAGATGATCGCGCTCGCTCCGGAGGGGCTTTTATACCTCCGGAGCATAGGTATAAAGCGGGTGGAGGCGGCGGGGGTAGGCGCGGCGTTGCCACCTCCGCGTTGTTACGGTAACCGCGGCTCTATTGTGTTCTCTCTCGCTCGCGGTATGCGTGGAATGCGAGGTATGTGGGTTTTTTGTCACCGGCGCGTGGTATGCGGGTTTTTCCCGTTTCCGGCCGCGCCTCCCCGGCTACCCCCGTTACAACATCCAATTTATTTAGAGATGGTATGTCCTCGTAGTCTACATCAATAGTTTCAATATAGACATCTCCTCTCGCGTCATCCAAGAGCATATCCTTCAGCCATTCTCGTTTTTCGTGTCCCTTGACGTAGACGAGAAACCGTGTCTCAAGATCGTCATCATCTTCCATGCCGACCACAGCCGTTGTAATCAGACTTCTAGCCCTGCTGTATGGAATCATTCCGTCTTCCCATCGTACTCCATGACGATTTGCAATCAACCAGGATGCCTGATGTTGCTCCGCTTTGGTGAGAAGCCTCCATGGTACGGGACATGTGAAAATGTAGTGAGAGAGAACGCGTTCCTCTCGGAGAGCGGCAAATTCCTTCACAACAAAGTTACCGCTGACGACGAAGCCTTGCAGGTCCACAAACGTCGGTATGGACATGATTGAACACGTCGAGAGAAGGAGGAATACTGCGGTTGCTCTTGATGCATAGTAGATTTTAAATCGTTTCATCCCCACTAAACTGTATTGGAAAGAGGGGAAACCATTGTGTCCAAAATGTAGTACTTAGGGAATTTTGCGCACGACGCTGGTCAGCGGGTTGTACTGAACCACACGATCATGTATGATAAGACAGTACGCAGTGGTATTCACTGGCACATTCTCCTTACACTCAAATTCCAATCTCACGTCCACAGTCGCGCTCTTGACCGACTAGTTTTGTCGGGAGCAATCGATAATGACAAACGGTCCTTGTTCTAGAAAATTGTCGGTAGTGAGACCGGGCATAAGAACCTCCTTTCCGAAATAGCTCTTCCGGAACCACGAAAACGCATCATACAGACTCGACCATTTGTTTTTATCGAAATCCAGATTCATATCATCGTATGGATAACATTCCGAATTCAGATAGAGTTTTACGTTGCTCAATTTGCAGTGACTGAATTGGCTCACATTCTGTGACATGATATTCTTCCGACCTGTTTGCAGAGCAAAGATAAGATACCGCGGCTTCTCGAGTTGAGTAGCCGTTTTAATAGCCCATGAATGTTTAGTCGTCTGTTGCAATAGCGGATACTCGTACAGATCCCATGAACGAAATCCCATATTGAGGTATTGTCCACTTTCCAAAGCACGCAGCATCGACAGTTTGTTCACCTCGTTTAACAACACATGCGGCATGCGCCACTGGATCTTGAATATTTCAAGTTTAGGCTCCATCACTGCATTTCCAAAGAGACAGTTGTTATCATTGCGCGATCGTATTAAAATCAATTCGTGACGGGCGTTATTCACCACGCGTTGATAATCTTCACAGAATCCCAATAGGATGCTGAGCGGCACACAAAAATTAAAGTCTCCGGTTCCATTGTTCACCACATCCCAGCCGGCATTCTTCAGAGACATCATTTCATCGAACGATGACGAGACATAGGTCTTGAACGTGCTGGTTATTCCAACATTTCTGGCGCGATCAATCTCCGCACCATCAAGTTCATATCGGATCTCGTCGAACATGAACGCGACACAATTATTTCCCAGTACTACATCAGATCCTTCGATTTGTTTGGCAGTAGTTAGTTTTCCCTCGATGTACAGAAAACTTTCATGCGGCAACGTATAGAGATCCTGTTGTTGTATTGGTATTCTTATCTCATCGCTGTGCCCGAATGTAGTGTTGGCAAACGGATTGTACGAGTGAGTCTCAATCTTGACGATGCGCTCGTCGAAGAATGGCTCTTCGTTGATATTAAGAATGTCAATCATTGTTTGCGCACTGCGAATCCCAAAGAGGTTAAAAATTCCACGTTCAATGCGTTGAGTTTCTTCTTCTTGCAACAACTAGACGACTGGATATCACCGAATCTCGGTGTCGTGGGCTTGGTGGTATCGGGCATTTTCCAGCGAGGACACACAAAATTGCACTGTGTTACACCGTGTAAAATTCTTGTTGGAACGGTGAAAGTGTAGGTTTAATTTCTAAAAATCGTAATAGAGGGCATTACGTTAATGGAATAGTACATGTCGCTTATTTTTAACCTTAGCTTAACTAACTTCTTGTCTCTTTTTAAGGGAACAGAAAGAGACGAAGAGTGAATTAAGAAAATTTCCAACAGTTGCAAAATAAACGTTCTGTTAAACGTAACCATCGTAAATTCAGAACCGTTCGTAACCTTAAACTTCAATCAATGCACAAAGAAAATCGTAAAGTAGCAAAAGCCTGACGCAATAATATGTTATGATTTTTTGTGCGTTGAATTACTAAGTTTACGTACTATACGGATTTAAATTTATTCAGAACTTAACATAACGCGTTGTGGAAAAGCTTATGCGGTAGATCTACCTCTAACGTCTTTGAATCTTCGTATACTATTATATTATTTATAGGTTATGTTCAAAAGCATTAATACCACAATTTAAATATAAAATTTTGTAAATTGGTTACACTGGGATATTTTACACGCTTGTACTTAGCTTTTTACTGTGTCGAGCAGTGTGACACTGTGTCGTAGTTGAAACACTTTGTGTCGGACACAGTGTTACACTGTGTCGTCTGTGTAACTTGCTGGAAAACGCCCATCTTTTACAATTTGCTCCGATCCGTTCAGCACGAGCATCTCATGCACACTTGCGGGCGTTATCGCTGTCGTCGGCGTACGTGCAATCTGAGGGTGATTTCTTCTCCGCGAAAGTCGAGCAATTGTGGAGAACCCGTCGCTGGAGCATTCTACAAGTACGAGTTGCATCGTGCGACTTATCCGGATGTGTATCTCGTAGAAAAAGTGCTGGGCAGGAAGGGTGACAAGGTTTATGTGAAATGGTTGGGATTCGCTGGATCGCATAACTCGTGGATAGACAAGAACAATGTGCTTTAATTTTTAAAGAATGTATTTATTCTATTAAACGTGTATAAGAATATATTAAATACATATATACATATACAGTTGTGTCATTTATTTTACATGTGAATAAACATATACTTGTAATAATTACTTTTCTATAATGTACAATAAAACTGTGAATATATTATAGAGGTATCTGGTAATGTCCCCAAGGTAACGTGTTGGTCGAGTCAGGCATGACGTATCGTTTGTCGTCGTATGGACTCAGAGCAAATTTCGTCTCGGCTATAGTGTAAACTTGATGCAGTTTAGATCGAATACACGACTGCTGACGCGTCATCTCGATCTCATCTCGCAGACAATGTGTGTAATCATCAAAAGATATTGTTCGCGCTACTACATTATTTTTGACACCTTTCGCCTTCTTCGTATCCTTCTTACCATCGACTCGCAACGCATTTTCGCTCTGAGTCCCACGAATTCCATTATGATCGCGCCATTGTTTTCGTCCTTCATTAGACCGGGCACTTTCTTATTTAGAAGCGGTATGCCATACGCGTTGTCAACCGGATAATCGCTCGTGTCGAATCTGTGTATATCGCGTTTCACAGTCTCATATACATCCTCGCACTTGACGTGGTATATGAGACTGTCGGTATCAGTATACATGATTCTACACTTGTCACTGTACAGGGGCAGCATGTATTCATGGTGAAATTCATACAAGCAGATCTTGGATATGTCGAGGATGCACATACCCGCGTAGATTGGCTTGTTGAATTTCACTTCGAGTTTTCGCAATTCCACGGCGATTAAATTTTCTGAAAAGATGCTGCGACTATGAAAATTTGGTTTCGAAATCATTGCCTCCGCACCGTAACGACCATCCCACTTTATTAGAAGTTTAACGTCGACATGATTCCGTACATTCTCCATTGTTTTGCCAAATACCGCGTTGTTCATTAATTTGTATAAATTTTTTTCGAAATCATTTTTGGCTAACGTTCTAAATTGTGTGTTGAGCTCGATGTAATCGCGGAGCCATGGAGATTGCGAAAACTCCAATACACGGTGTATCTTTGACACGCGAAGCCCATGACGCGTGCACTGTTGCAGGTTGCGATAGTGTATGACGTAACGCTTC
>NW_011965254.1:0-6055 GCF_000949405.1 Vollenhovia emeryi
ACTTGAGATAGTAGACGCCCAGCGGAGAACACGACGTAACAATATGTATAATAAACTTATACACTTATAACATATTACGTATGATATACGGATAATCTTAACTTTTCTGAAATATAGGAAGATGAAATAAACTTGTCTCTCTTGCCTCGTCTCTGAGGCCCTACTGCGTGCACTCGCAGAAATACGCATGTACGGACGACACAAAATAATTTGTATATAATTTTCTATCGGATACTTTTTTGATGGATATGGTTGCAGAGAAGAGTTCACACGTTTGCGTTTATATACGTTTAATTATATGAAGCGATGAGAACATAAAACGTCTTGCATGCGCGGCAAAAGGCAAGAAGAACATTGAACATAAAAGTGTACAGAGAGGCGTGCCTGCGTGTTGCGCGCCTGCTGCCGTATCGGCGAAACTCAAAACTTAAGGCGTGTTTCCATCGCGGTTGCTTCTGATTCGTCCAGACGTCAAGCTTGCTGTGAGCGCCGCTCCAACACCCCTCCTCGCTGAGGCAAGTCTGACTACTCCAGTCCCAATCGTCTACGCATTTTTAGAAACGGCTCCCTGGGTAATGGCTTGGTTAGTATGTCCGCTATCATATCATTTGACGGACAGTACTTTGGCTCTATAACTTTCTTCTCTCGAAGGTCTCGCAGCTGATGGTGGCAGACATCTATGTGTTTTGTGCGTGCCTTACTGTGGTCCGCCTCTATCAACCGAATGCATCCCTGGTTGTCCTCATGAATCCTGATTGGATCCTGATAGGCTCTCCCATGTCCAGTAGCAGCTGACGCAGCCACATGTCCTTACTTGCATGCGAGGCCGCCACATATTCAGCCTCTGTGGAGGACATGGCTACCGTTGTCTGTTTCCGGCTCGTCCAAGCTACTACACTGTTTCCCAAATGAAAAATGAAGCCACTGGTGGATTTTCTGTCGGTGTGGTCCCCAGCCCAGTCCGCGTCCACATGGCATTCCAATTTCATCTGTCCGCTAGATGATAATCGCAGCTTGCTGTTGATTGTTGACGCGAGGTAACGCATTACTCGCTTCACCGCTTTCCAGTCACGTTCAGTAGGTTCTTGTACACATCGGCTTAGGATCCCTACTGCGGCTTCGATGTCCGGTCTTGATGTTACTGCTATATACAGTAGTGACCCAATGGCTTTCCTATACTGAGAGTTGTTCGGCAATTTCGAACTTTCCTCTGTCATTGTAGTCAAAAAACCAGTTTCCATCGGGGTTTCTACCGGCCTGGGTTCGCTTAGTCCGTATTCTTCTAATATCCTGGAAATCTTCCCTCTTTGATTCAGCAAAAATGACCCGTCAGTATCACGTTCCATCTGTATACCTAAGTAATGTTTGACACTTCCCAGGTCTTTGATATCAAAATGACGATTTAGTTCCTTACTTACATTGCTAGTCGCTAGTGTACATGCGCCGGCCACTAATAGGTCGTCTACATAGATGAGTACATACGTGACGCTGCCTTCTTTGTCCTTTCTCGTGTATAAGCACCGATCAGCCAGCCCCTGCTTGAAACCTAGTTGGGTGAGGACTTCAGTTACTTTTCTGTTCCACACATGTGCAGATTGTTTCAATCCGTAGATGCTTTTGCGAAGCTTGAGAACTTTAGATTTCTGTCCTGCTTTTTCGAATCCTGGTGGTTGCTCCATGAAAATTTCTTCTGTGAGTTCTCCATTTAGGTATGCGCTCTCGACGTCCAAATGTCTCACGTGCATCTTCTTTTGGGCTGCTGCAGTCAGTAGCACTCTTACGGTTTCTTGCTTCACCACTGGTGCGAAACTCTCGTCGTAATCTTCTCCATAGCGTTGTGAGAATCCTCTGGCCACGACTCGAGCTTTGTAGGTATGAACGCGACCATCGCCATCTATCTTCGCTTTAAAGACCCATTTGCATGTAATGGCCTTCTTTCCAGCTGGAAGCTCAGTTAATTCCCATACTTGTCGTTTCTTCAGACTTCTCATTTCCTCTTGAGCGGCTGTGATCCACACCTGTCGTTCACGAGTTGGTAGTGCAATTACTTCCTCCCATGTCTTTGGTTCATGTACATTTACTGCCTGTGCTTTATATACCAAACGCTTTGGCGGTACGCCTTTATTTTCTCGTTCCGAGACTCGTCTTTTGGGAGTGTCTTTTATATCCGACATTTGCTCTTCTGACCATACCTCGTCGTCTGAACTTTCTATTTGCTCTTCTGGTGTAGTTTTGTCGACGTCCGTTTCTTCGTAGTCCGCTTCTATTTCTCTTCGAGTCGACTCATGTACTGTGGTTGTATGAGTATTGTCTGATGTTTCCTTTCCTGGCTGTGAACTGTGTCCTGTGGTTTCTATGATGTGTACCGTTCGGCTAATCCAAACTCTGTTGGTTTTCGGGTCTAAGATGCGGTAACCTTTTGTATTTCCGTCGTAGCCGACAAGTACTCCTTCTTCTGCTTTGTCATCCCACTTCCTTCTCTTTTGTTTCGGGATATGTGAGAAAACTTTCGATCCGAAAACACGAATGTGACTCATATCTGGCTTTTCTCCGGTAAAAAGCTCCACAGGTGTCTTTTCGACGCTTCGGCTCATGATTCTGTTTTGTATATACGCTGCCGTCAGTATCGCTTCTCCCCAAAAACAATTATCCAGGCCTGCATCTAGTAGCATGCACTTTGCCGATTCGGTCAGTGTTCTATTTTTCCGCTCCGCTACCCCGTTTTGTTAAGGGGTATACGTGAAGGTAAGTTGATGTTGAATACCTTCCTTCCGTAGAAAAGCTTCCAAATCGCGCGTGACGTACTCCTTTCCATTATCCGTCCTCAAAACCGCCGGTTTCTTACCGAATCTTGTTGACGCCATTGCTATGTAATCTTGTATTGCTTGGGGCACTTCATCCTCTGATTTGAGAAGTCGTATCACTGTAAAACGGGAATAGTCATATATGAGCGTAAGGAAATATCTGTTACCTTTTGGCGTAGAAGTCTGCATCGGTCCACACAGGTCCGAATGGATGAGTCTCATCGGCTCCTTTTCCCTTTTTCCGCTCTTCGGGAATTTTGTTTGTGCTAGCTTCCCTTTTATACAATGCTCGCATGTTATTTTGTTATTGCATGGCGTTATTTTAATTCCTGACACTAGTCCTTTACTTACAAGACTTTTAATGGCCGCTGGATCCCTGTGACCTAACCTCCGGTGCCATTGATGTAAGCATACCGTTGTAGTTGCCATGCGTGCTGACTCCTTCGTATCAATTGTCTGTAATTTGAACAGGCTTCCGTCGCTTACGGCGTCCGCTATTACTTGCTTGTCCTGATATACCTGATAGAGCAGGTGTCGCCCTTGAAGACTACTCTGTAACCTTGGTTAAGTATCTTCCGTACAGATAGTAAGCTTCCGTCAAGTTTTGGGATATATAACACGTTCTGCAGCTTTATCGCTTGAATTTTGCCCTTTCGGGACCTATTCTTCAGCCAACCTTCACCGACGCCAGCAGCCTCCACATACGAACCGTCCGCAAGGACCACCGTCGTTTTTGTATCGTTTAGTACTGTGAAGAAACCTCGTTCATTCGTCATGTGGTTTGTCGCGCCAGAATCCACGTACCATCCTTTGGATCCGATGTCGTGATTCTTCTCCTGTATTATAAACGTAGCGTAGTCGCTGTTGGCTGTGCCTGCTTTGGAATCAGTAGTTTTTGAGAGTGCGGTATTCGCCTTTTGTTGAGCTTTCTTCCAAAGGGTGCAGTTAATTTTTAGATGATCCTTCTTGTCGCAAAAGAAACATTTTCGCGTTTCTTTGTTTCCGTTCTTCCATGCCGCTTTATCCTTGCCGCCTTGGCATGTTCCTACCTGACGGTCAGTTTTGCCGGTACTTGGGGATGCTACTTGGAGAGCTGTATCGTGCGTCTCCTTTGCCGATTCGCCACTCTCGTACCTTCTCTGATACTCGTCCATCATCTTCCCGGTAACGTATTCTATTGTCAAGTCTGCTTCGTTTCGTCCTTCGAGCGCTGTAACAAGTCCCGAATACGATTCTGGAAGACTTACCAGTAGTACTGCGACGACTTCCTCGTCCTCTAGTGGTTTCCCGGATCCACGTAATAGCCCGACGACTTCCATAATAGAATCTATGTGGCTACTCATTTGTCCGCTGTGATAATGGATAGAGTATAACTTTCTGCGTAGGTACAGCCTACTGCCGAACGTTGAACGTTCGTATTTTGCTGATAGTGTTTGCCATGCACTATGTGCGTCATCGAGATGCGCGAAGTGAATTAATTGGTTATCTTCGACGCTTAACGTGATGTATGCAAGAGCTTTGTTGTTTTTCCTTTTCCAATCAGCACTTTCCTCCTCCGGTTTTGGCTCGCTCACGACGCTCCACAGATCGTCGCGCACCAGTACGGCCCGTACTTTCGTCTTCCAAAAGACATAGTTGCCTCCGTTGAGCAGCGGAATGTTCAGCTTTACGCTATCCTGCGCCATGGTTTCCTTTTCGTGCGATCGGATACGGTCCACACGACTTGCGCTTAGGTTCCTCTGTGATACTCGCGCTATTCACTCTTGTCGCAGTTCCGAGTGGCCTGGGCCCATAACCTGATGGATATGGTTGCAGAGAAGAGTTTACACGTTTGCGTTTATATACGTTTAATTATATGCAGCGATGAGAACATAAAACGTCTTGCATGCGCGGCAAAAGGCAAGAAGAACATTGAACATAAAAGTGTACATAGAGGCGTGCCTGCGTGTTGCGCGCCTGCTGCCGTATCGGCGAAACTCAAAACTTAAGGCGTGCTTCCATCGCGGTTGCTTCTGATTCGTCCAGACGTCAGGCTTGCTGTGAGCGCCGCTCCAACATTTTTAATCGGAAATAACATATCCGTTCAGGCACTAAACTTTATCAGATAAAATATTCGGTTTTTATCCGATAAAGAGCAACATCCGATTAAATTGCCATAAGATTTGAACGGAAAAAGAATAACTTCTCATTATCCGATAACATTTGATCGGAAATAATATTTCATCGGATGAAGGTAGCCATCATTCTATCGGATACCTTCAAATCCGATAGAAATGCATCGGATCTGTAGAATATCTCGAAGATCGTCTTCACTTGAATCTACAATTTCTGAGTCAATTTCGACTAAATTGAAATCCTCTGTAAATCGCAAATCATCCGCCGCTCCTGTCCTTTGTTTAAATTTCGTATCGTCATCACAACACCCGTGGACGTTGCTTTCCCCTTGCTTTGTCTCGCAGTTTTGTGACCGTCCTCTGGCTCCGTTTATCCAAGGTCCTTATCATCTCAACGGTTTCTCTTTGTCCGATCGCTACCTCGTGTTACGTCCGATTTCTATGGGGACGCGTGTCTCATTGGGAGACAAGGAAAATGAGAGAATAGATTGGTTTGTGTTCATCTATCTCTAATTGTATCCAAAAAGGAAAGTAATTTAAACGGTTATGTAGAGGGCTTGCCTCTACCGGCCCATATCTGGGGGTGCCTGCGGGAAGCATCTTGAATTAGCGGGGTTAAAAAGCGGGGGAAGCAATACATGCTGTTAGTGGTGAGGGTGATTAATGCTAACTTATTATTATTTAATTTTAATCCCTTAAATAGGCACTCAGAGAACGATGGAGTTCATAATCACGGGAGGGTTGAAGTGACAGTGAGACTTCATATGTTGTCGTTTAGTAGAATGCTCAGATGGATTTCTCGATTATGATAATCGATTCATTGCCGTCATCATTGCACTCTCGGCAACTTCTGATTTATTTTATTGTAGTAGGGAGACCCGAGAGTGAGTACTCTGACTGCGGTTAACATTGATCTGAAAATGGAACGCGTAAGTGGGAAATCAAAAGTAATTATGTTAACTAGTTCATTGCACCGAATGAAATAACTAAAGTTCACGTAAGATCGGTGAATGTCGCTGTGTGCCCATCTTAGTGCGAAACTCCGTATGTTCGAGGGGACTCTGTGAAATTGCCCCTGGAACGACCGGGAGCTGAGGTTGGTTACGACGGAAAAAGGTCCCCCTTTCTTTTGCGGGG
>NW_011965255.1:0-6056 GCF_000949405.1 Vollenhovia emeryi
TTAGGCGGATCTCTGCCATCTTGCATGGCCGGTCGACCCGCGTCTCCTCTTCTCCGGGGAGGACCTGCCTTATCCGCTCTGCAAGCAGATCGGCTTTCTCGGCGTGGCCCTCCCCAGAGACCTCGATCACCCTGGCACCGGTGGCCCCGGATCTGATGGTGATCCGGCACCCGATGCCAAGTTCCTCGAGGTTAATGTTGCGCCTTAGGGCGGTTAGGGCCCCGCGGTAGTCGCCGTCGGCTCGCGTCACTACGACGGCCGACGTCCGCGGGACCCTTCGCCTAGGGGCCCTCTTTGGCGCCCCCCCCGGCCTGCCCCTTCGCCGAGGGGCCGGGGGCCACCGCTTCGGAGGCGCCCCTGGCCGCTTTCCTCTGAGCGGCCTTGGCTTTCCTCCCCAGCACCGTCGCGAACGAATCAACGCCCGCGACGGGCTGGGGGGCCTGGCGGTCCCTTGGCTTAAGGGCCTCGCCTCCTCCACTGTCTGCGTCTGCCGCATAGGGGGGCCTTCTTCTTCTTCTTCTTCTTCTTCGTGGCCCCCCCCCCCCGCGGTGTTCGCCGTCTCCCCTGGAGAATCTGTCCTCCTAGCTCCGGACCTCGGATCGGCCCCGGGAACCGGGCGGCCCCCCGCGGCACCCCTCCACCCCTCTCGAGGGTTGGAGGGGACCGCCGCGGGCCCGCTAATACGGGCCCCGCCGCCGATAAAGGTCCGGAACATCTCCTCCATTTGACGGAGGATCTCCCCCTGAGACCGGCTCACGGCCTCCTGGATCCTCCGCTCCACCATCTCCCCCGTTAGCTCCCCTGCCTTCGCCGGCAGGGGCCTCCCCGCTTTCCTCAGGGCTTGGGGGGATGATGGAGGGGGATTCCTCGCTCGGTTTTGAGGGGGGGATCCGTCCTCTTCACAGAAGCAGACCCCGCCTTCCCCCTCGACCGCGACCTCTCCCTCCCCGGTTTTGAGACCCGGGAGGTGTCAGCCTTCGGCGTGACCACCTCCCAGCTCTTTTTCTCCGGGGGCGGAGGGTCGGCTACTTCCCCGGGGGGAGGGGGGTCCATTGGTAGACTATTATCGTCCACCTCCATCACCCCCTCCTCCCGGGCGTTCACCCCCGTGGGGGTGGTGCCTCCTCTGTTTCGCGGCGGATCGGGGGGTGGCATCATCCCCCGATCCCTCTCCTCCTTCTCCCTCTGGAGGGCCGCGAGTTGCGCCTTGAGAGACGCCACCTCATCTCTCAACATCTCCTCCCCTTCACTCGACCCGCCCTTCATCCGCGTGGACAGCGCGTCTACAGCGAGCCTCGTATAAAGGGCGCAGTCCCGTATCTGTCCGGTGATACCGCCCTTCAAATTTCTACTCGTTTTGGCCAGGTGATCGATTTTACTGCTAAAGTCGATCACCGTGGCCACGAGATCCCGAGTAGGAAGCTGGGGGATCTGTTCCCCCAGCTCCCTCTCCTTCTTCTTTCTCCCGGCCGTCTCATACTGCAGGGGGTCATAGTCCCCCTGCATGGCCCGCTCGTACTGGCGGTACTCCTCTCTTATCCGCTTCAGGTCCCTGTTCGCCTCTTTCCGGGCCTCTATCCCGATGCCCTCCCCGGTTTTTATAGGCCTGCCCCGGCCATCTTTCTTAGGGGGGAGAAGGTCCTCCTCCTCCCCGCTGGAATCGTCGAGGGGGCGCGCCACCTTCGTTCGCTTCCCCCTCCCACCGCTCCGACTCCTCTTTGTGGCCCCCGAGCGGGACGTGTGGGACCTGGTACTCCCGTCGGAGCCACCGTCCCCCTCGGGGTCCACCATGCTGGCCGCATCGTCGGTCGCGAAGGCCTCGGTATCCGCCTCGCTTCGCGCGGTGTCCTCCCCCTCCGTGTTCCTCGGGGAGGGGGACCCTTTGGATCTCTTGCTGATCCGACTTGCCAGGCCCGTCGAATCCCCCTCCTCGTCCGCCGAGTGGTCCCGGACTTAAGGGTCCGACCTGGGGAGCGATCGCGTGCACCGATCGAATTCGAATTCGAGAAGGAATATGCCATCCGATACCACTCTTCGTACATGATCAATCTATGGTCTGAGGGAAACTATCCTATAATAAATAAGCATGAACCATGAAACCTGTAGAGTAGAGACGTATGAGAAGTCGACCGATCGAATTCGATCGTGCACGCGATCGCTCCCCTGGTCCGCCTCGCGTCCTTCGCCCTCTTCTCGCGGAATTTGGAGGACTTGGGGCCGGGTTTTTGGACCCCAAGCCCGCCAACATCCACGGACACCTCCTCCACGTTTCTAATCGTGGGGCCAGATAGCCCAGACGGTCCAGGCTGTTGGGAGACCGTCTCGCCATCCTGTTCACCCCCACCGTCTTCTGCATCCTCATTCGCTCAAACGTGTAAATTTATTACTCGTAACTATTGTTATTTTGTACCGCGGTACATGATATTTCGCCTTAGTTTAACCCAATCTACCACTATTTTCAAGGTGGCTACTTTTGCATCAGACACCCTGTATAACTATTCCCTTATGAAAAAGTACACTCAATCATACGTTGACGGTCCGAAATAACCATCAAATATAGCGTAAACCTTCATGAAACACTCGATTATGAAGGTTTACACTCAATTTGATGGTTATTTCGGACCGTCAATGTATGATTGAGTGTATTTTTTCATAAGGGTTTACGTATATACACACACGCGCGTGCGCGCATCACATTACAAAATATTTTTGTACCACTTTTCCAATGAATTTTTAATGACCTGAGTATATATGTATATTTCAAATACATGCATAATTAACAACTTTAAAATTACTTACTTGTACGACCCATATCTGGCGCTTTCGGATATGGTGGTAAGCAAGACTGATAATTGCTATCATCATCACTTTCATCATCAGTAATTTGTTTTCTAGCTCTAACTTTTCTTTGAGTTTTGTCGTCGGTATCCGTATTAATATCGGAATTCATTTCGGCCTTTTTAAGTTTATTACATGCTTCACTGTAGGTTTCTATAAAAAAATATCTAGTCATTATTATATACATTAACATGACAATATGTTTGTTACAATAGTTCGAAAATGATCGTTTACATATAAACAACAAGTTAAAAACCCTTGTAATATGTTTACTTACCATATACAGGGTGTTTCTTGGCTGTTGTGATAACTTTTTACCATAGGAAATGGGTTACCGACCGCAACTGTTAACCGAGTAGTTCATAGATGTCAGCTGCATAGATCGATCTGCTGTACAGGCACGTTAAAAACAGAATCAAATAATCTGTTGCATGCTATGCATACATACCTTTTCGATAAATAATATGTATATCCAACTTTCTTAGGCGTTTTAGTTTTTACATGGATATGTGTAGTAACGTAATTTCTTAATTATCATTGTATATCGCGTAAAAACAAATAATTTTCGATATTTGCGTATTTTTTTCAATAATATTTTATTAAAATTCTTTATTTGGTGACATATTCTTTTCACGCTTACGTGAAAGCATTTACATTTCAGCGCGTAGAAGAATAGTTGAATCAACAGCGTTAGAAATTATACTACATACAAAAATATAAAGTCTACAATTATTCTTATAAAAGTTGTGTCATTATGCAACAAATATTTTGATATTTCAATTGGCTACTTCCATCTGTGCCAGATCGTAATAAAGAGGCGGTTACACTTGTAATTGATTTATATCTTAAAAGAACCGAGTTAAAATTTTGTTGTTAAAAAATCTCGGTTCTTTTAAGATATAAATCAATTACAAGTGTAACCGCCTCTTTATTACGATCTGGCACAGATGGAAGTAGCCAATTGAAATATCAAAATATTTGTTGCATAATGACGCAACTTTTATAAGAATAATTGTAGAATTTATATTTTTGTATGTAGTATAATTTCTAACGCTGTAGATCCAACTATTCTACGCGCTGAAATGTAAATGCTTTCACGTAAGCGTGAAAAGAATATGTCACCAAATAAAGAATTTTAATAAAATATTATTGAAAAAGATACGCAAATATCGAAAATTATTTGTTTTTACGCGATATACAATGATAATAAAGAAATTACGTTACTATACATATCCATGTAAAAACTAAAACGCCTAAGAAAGTTGGATATACATATTATTTATCGAAAACGTATGTATGCATAGCATGCAACAGATTATTTGATTCTGTTTTTAACGTGCCTGTACAGCAGATCTGTGGGGGCTTGTTGCGATATATTTACAGCCCGGCTGAAGTGCCCACAATTACTTCCTTGCCGATAGCTGACAGCGAAGGCGGGAATAACTCACTCACAGTATTGGAGATATAAGACTTTATTCGAGATCGTAGATACACGGTAAGGTAATCAGTCTTGACCGTGATACAGGCGAGTAACGACTAACTTTCTCTGTCCCGCTCGGACAGCGCCACCACCGACCATAGACTGTGTCGTGGTATAGTTAGGCAACTGCAAGTCACCACACACTCCCCCCCGAGTGCTAACGCTGGAGAGAAGGAAATATAATTTTGGTATGACACTGTGTGTCTATCACAAATAATCGACGCTGCCGAATATCACAAAGAATATTGCAGGAACTTATGATACCGCTGCTTAGAACTAGTGTGAGCGCAGGATGTATCACAGAATTATACAAAGGTACTGCTGCTTAGAACGAAAATGTAGACGCAAGATGTACAATGTAAGGTGGATTAAACAATATTAAGGTACCGCTGCTTAGAACAAATATGTAGACGCAGGCTGTACATTGCAAGATCCGAAATAAAATATAATATATATTATACCGCTGCTTAAAGACTAACGCATACGCGGATATATAACTAATTGCACATGGAATAATACAGTATCGCTGCTTAAAGACTAACGCATACGCAGGATGTAGGTATAAATCGAAGCAAATACGCGACCGTGACCAGAATGAAAATTGCACTTAACACTAATGGCAAACGGAACATATGAATTTTTACGCGCGATACATAATCACCTGTACTTTCCCGTGTCAAGCTTTTACTAGCGAGGGGATAACCGTACGGTGTTTTTGTCTAGCCTAATTTGTACCTTTTTTTTCGGGCCCGTATACGTTTTCAAGGAACCCGGTTGAACGCTTGACGAAGCAGGAGGCTTGTCTGTAGCGTCGGACGTAGACGGATTGCCAGGGGCTAGAGCGTCGTCCGGTACAAAATGAGCAGGCTTAAGACGCTCGATCGAAACGGCTGTAGGTCTACCGTTTATCTCGATCGAGTAGACTTTGTCCGACGTCCTTTCAATTACCCTGAAAGGGCCTGAATACGGTGGCTCTAAAGGCTTTTTAACCGCGTCCTTGCGGAGGAAGACGTGCGAACAGACAGACAATTCCTTGAATCGGAAAACGCGCTTCTTATAGTGGTGTGCCACCGGTACTGGCTTCACCTGACGCATGTGCTGTCGAAAGTCATCTACAAAAATTTGGGGATCCGGTGTAAAATCCTCCTGGAGGAAGAATTCTCCCGGGATCCGCAGTACCTTGCCGTATAGGAATTCGGCCGGGGAGGCTTTAGTGTCCATACGCACATGGGTGCGCAGCCCGAGCAAAACTGTCGGGAGGACCTCCACCCAATTCGGCGTGTTATGGCACATGATCGCCGCCTTAAAGGTGCGGTGCCAACGCTCGATCATGCCGTTAGCGGCGGGGTGGTAAGCTGTCGTACGAATGCGTCTGCATCCGATAAGCTTGAGAAGGGCTGCAAAGAGCTGTGCCTCGAACTGTTGACCCTGATCGGTCGTTAAAATACTAGGTGCACCGAAACGAGCGACCCAATTATCAAAGAAGGCTCTGGCTATTGTCCTGGCCGTAATATCTATCAATGGAATCGCCTCTGGCCAGCGGGAAAACCTGTCTATAATTGTAAGGCAATAAGTAAAACCATTACTGGGCTGCAAAGGACCAACTATGTTCATGTGGACGTGGTCGAAACGCCCGTCAGGAACCGCAAACTGTGCAGGCTCGAGTTTAACGTGGCGCGAGGTTTTGCACTGCTGGCAGTCAGTGCAGTTACCCGCCCAAGTCGCGACGTCGCGATGT
>NW_011965256.1:0-6061 GCF_000949405.1 Vollenhovia emeryi
TTGTAGACCACGCATAATACTACGCACGATGTTTCATGATATGTCGTTACATATACACCTTCACGCACTCCCTACGTTCATGAATTCTCTTCTCTCCCTCTTGAGAGTTTGTCTGTCTTTCTTTTGCTGTTTCCCGAGAAAAGAGATTACAATAATACTTATGATGAGGCTACGTGTGTTTAGGAAAAGTGGATTAAGGAGAGAGATTGCTTATGATACTTTACAGTTCAATTAAATTCGCGTTTATTTCTCACAAAGAAACCTGATGGTACAAGTCGACTTCTGTCGGCTACCGTCGTGCAGCGACTGGGACCGTGACTTACAAAGTACGCGTGATCGCGAGATTCCCGAAAACTATTCGTTTTCCCGCTCGGCAAACTTCGTGCATGCTCGCGCGCCCGCGTACGAAATGCGACGACTTGCCTCAATAACTTACATTCCTATCTTTATACAGACTTCTCACACGATCCCTACGAGGACAGTAAAACTGACTTCGACATCGTGTTAGAAGATCTCTGCGCCACAACAGCATCGTTTACTTACTTTATATCTTTATATACTTCATATCGTTTATATACTCAATATCTTCAGATAAATTGCGGGTTGGGGTACTTTGATCTTCGAGAAATACTGAGTTTGAAGCATACAGAACTAAGTACCACTACGACAATCCAATGAAGAAACGGTCCGTGAAGTCACGTCGCAACTTAATCACGAGACACGGTAGTGTCTCGCGCCAAGTGTAAGCGAAGCTAGTACCACGCGCGCGAGACCGACCGTGTAAGTTTACGCGAGTACACGACTTGACGGACCCTCAGATTTTTGAAACTCAACAATGGCTGATCCCACGAACTTGAGACTGCGCTTAATCGATAGCTTGGGTACGATTTGCATAATAAAAGTATTTTTACTTTTTTCCTACGTGCTCCATGAGTAGAGATATTGCAATGCAAAGTCCACAAGTCTGAATTTTCACGTAATTTTTATTAAGAAACATCGTCATCGTGGTCGTCGTCGTGGTCAACCAGGCCAAAATCCATCTCACTTTTCTGCCGCAACGTGGCATTGGCGTTGCTGTCGCGTATCTCACGTAGCGTCTCGCGCCAAGTTTGAATAAGTCTAGGTGTATTAATACCGTAGTTTTCGGTGTCTAGGTGTATTAATACCTTGAACTCGATGTCCACGTATCCCAGATCGCCGATGACGACGTGGACATCGAGTTCAAGGTAAATTAATACACCTAGACACCGAAAACTACGGAGCGCACTGCCTGGACGCAGTGATGCCAGCTTGGACTACCAGCTACATCGCTGTCGCGATGGTGGGGATAGAGTGGGGATAGCACGTCTGCGCGCGCACGCACGCACACAGGCAACACGCCGCATATACGTGTGCGCTCGACGCGTATATGCGGCGTGTTGCCTGTGTGCGTGCGTGCGCGCGCAGACGTGCTATCCCCACCATCGCGACAGCGATGTAGCTGGTAGTCCAAGCTGGCATCACTGCCTGGACGTCGTCATCGGCGACCTGGGACACGTGGACATCGAATTCAAGGTATTGATACACCTTTTTTTTTTTACGTGTGGAAATCCTTTATGGATACCCGGGCCCCCCTCTGGAAAGGGAGCCCGGGTATCCATAATATTTACAAAGTGGCCCGGGTTATGTGGGACTGCCCCCCTAATGGCGATCGGGTGCGGCCGCTGACGTTGCGACCGCTGGGCTTACCGCACTAAAACCACACGGTGGACTGCGCGGTGCTTTACTTGGGGGACGCCCAGGCTTGGCAGAGCCATTACTTCTGGACGCCCCCCGCACCGGCCCGCCGTTTGACTGGCGGGCCTCTGCGCTCCCTCCCCCGTTGGTGTGGGGGAGAGGGGATTCCCCCCGCAGGGGGAGTCCACTACTTAGAGCTACCCACTACTCTCTTGGGCGGCAGAGGCGTCCACAACCTCTACCGCCCGCCTCCGTGGAGGCAGGGTCTGACGGGAATCCCAGCCCGCCAGACCCAGGCCGCCTCCCCCGTTGTCGTTGGGGGAGGGCCGTCTCCTCACCGCCTCGGCGGTGTTCCGCCCACTAAGAGGGGAGGGGACTTACCCGCGGCTCGCGGGCAGCCCCTCCCCCGCCCGTCAGGGCGGTTGTGTGATAAATACTACATATAAGTCACTCTCCTCCACCAAATGTAGATGGAAAAATGTATGCGTGAAGACAGTGTGTTCCGCCCCCCCTTCGGGGGGGCTCCACTTCGTTAAAAATAACCCTACCCACCCTATGTCAGAGGTGTGGAGTGGATCTCGCTTCACGTAGAAAGTCGAAAACCCATGTTGTGTCGCTACATTTCGTCGGTATGACAGATTTCCTAACTCTAAAAGTTGTCAACTTTAACAATTAATATCTCGCTTCGCAGGGCAGAGCAACGATTTTGTCTGAGGAAAAAGTTGTTTCTCGTTGAAAAGCGCGTCGAATGAGACCAATTTGATTGATTTTGGAGGTGTAGCAGCTATACTGAAGAATTACCATATATTTATTATTTGTATCCTTTCTCAGCCTGTATCTCCGAAACTATTTGAGTCCGGCCCTTATATATATATATGAAATGACTCGGGAAGACATCCCCAACAACATATTTAAAAATGAAGCAAATCGGAGAGGAGGCCCCTTATATGCATAATTACCATATCTTCTGATAAAAGGGTTAAAAATATATTTATTCAGACATACATATTATGTATTTAATTGTTATAATAGTAAAGAGAATATTATACTTTTTATTAGTTTACAACATATATGCCTAAACGATGTCTTTGAAGACGTCTTTAAGACTCTACACAATATTGAAAACTACACGTTTGTCATTGTTGCAGATTCTGAAACATCGTTGTAGTGATTATAAATATATTGTATAAGTATTGTATTAATGATTTTTTGCTTAAGACACAACATATGCTACTCAATTTTTGACGCGAACTTGCTGCAATCCCTAGTAGAAACAAACATGAGATGCTATCAACGTTCCATGATGTTGCCGCATTCTCGACCAAAGAAGTGTTCAGACTGTAACATGTTGCTAGTTCCTTATATTATATCACTTTCCCTATATTATACCAACCATATATTATATCACATTCCTTCTATTATATCACCATATCCCAATAAATCCCAATAAATAAACACCATATCACAATAAATATTTATTGTGTTATATTATCTTCTATTCCATTTTTTTCCATTCTTCATTAATAGCAAATGTAACTTTATCATTATCCATTATTGTAATATGATTACCTTCCACCGAATAAACTTGCACTTTCCCTTCTGTAACCTAAGAACAAGTTTTGTATCATGAAGTTTCTCGTTACCTTACTTTTTATAGATTAGGTAAATCTTTTACCTTATGTAAACCGTAATCCTCTTCAGGAAAAGAGATAATCGGAAATGTAGGTTTCAGTAATGTTATAGGTGACTTAATGCGAGGTAATGAAGAAATATTGTAATCTTGTATAGCTCTGAAATGATTGTGAATTGTGTAATATATGAGTTTCTGATTATTTATGGACAATACATTTGCATCCAATGGGAAATAAGTATGAAAGATTTTTAATTTTTCGTCGATTGTTTTACACTTGTTCAACTCTGACGCAACCTGTAAATAACAAAATTTGCATTTTGTATAATTAATAATAACAAATATGCTAAATACAAAATAACAATATTAATACAAAGATTATTTGATTCCCAAATGCTGGTAAAATATGTTGCTATTTTTGTTAATTTTATTATAATTTCTTAATACTAATTTATTATAAAACTTAATACTAATAATTAATCAGTTGTTTATAATTATTAATATTCTTTTATTGTGCGGTCTATCAAAGGTTTTATTAATTTTACATAAATAAATTTTCTGAAAAAAGTTATTGTGCGCTTTTTATAATTTACTAACCGTTTCCTTGTTAATTCGAGTGTATACTTGTAATAAAAAAAGCAGTATTATATTTTCTAATTCGGCTGGAGAAGTATGGGCAAAATTAGTCATCAATTTTAGTTGGTCAGGAGCTCCATCTATTAGTATTAACCGTCCAGAGAAATCACGAGCTTCTAATAATCTGACTAATTCAATAGCAATTAAAGTTCCAAATGAATAGCCCACAATTAGAAACTTCCTTTGATTTTTCATTTTCTCCAATACGTGCTAAAAATAAATATGAATGTATAGGTAAGCTGTAATAATGCGAAAGATATGTATTTGATAGATATTATTTACAAATTATATAAATATAATTAAAATAATAGTTTTAAATAATTTTAATTTTCTTACAGGCACCAAACAAGTAGCTAACTTTATTATTGTTTGAACATTGTCAGATATATTAAGTACAACATGTTGCAAACACGTTGCCGATGATTTAATTCCTGATGCTATAGATTTATACACACTTGAACATCCTTCAATTCCTGGTATGAGAAATATATGATCTCGATCAATCTCGTTCTTTGTAGCAAGCTCTACAAGAGTATCTGGAACAAAGTCTGAATTTTTTGCTTTTTGAATTAACCTTTCAAAACCTCCCATATTACTTGAATCAGTTTGATTTGTATCCTGTATTTCTTCTCGTTTTGCTGTCATTTGGGCAAGTTTAGCAAAAGTAAGATTTCTCGTGTCTTTTGCTGATAAGGAAATATCGGACTCTCTTTCTAATGTTTGCTTAATTTCAACTGCCATCATCGAATCCATACCCATTTCAGCCAATGATACGTTTGGCGGCACTTTCTTCATATCTTTAAAACCTATTTTGAAATAAAATAATGTCGCTATAAATGTCATCTTTGATCTCCTAAAATCGTTTAGATCTGTTCTACGTAGGGGTTTTAAGTCGTGTCGAATGTCGCGGGAGCATAAGCACTAATCTTTTTGGCTAAGTGGTAAAAAATATAATTATTTAATTTCCATTAATATTATGTATATGTTTTGATATATTATCTTACAGTACAGACAGTTGCAATTTTGATCGTAGATCACACGATTGTTGTGATTTTAGCGACATATGTATAGCTAACTGCAGCAACTTACGACATTCTATGTAGAACCGGTCTTACCATTAAAAACTGTTATGGAAACGTAAAATTAGATTCTTTATATGCTTATGCACTCAGTCATTTCAATACAAATTCTTGGCATTTAGAAATATTGTTTTGTACAAATTGTTGTTAATAAATTATGAAAATGTAAAAAATATTCATCGACTAATGTTTACTTTAGGAAATTTTCTAAAGTTGTAAAATGCTGAAAGAACAATGAAATAATGCTAAGTATAAAAGACATAAGCAATGAACAGTGTAACCTAGTTTTCAACCAATGGGGTACGAAAAACTCAGCGATGATTTGTAAATGTCAATAAAATACAAATTTTTTATGAGTAAATAAATATGTAAGTAAATACACAAATATATCTTTAACCAACTGTTTTTTTTAATAAGAATGCTTTACTCATAGATATTTAAATTAACTGTCATTTATTTTTACATAAAACTTGAAGAAAAATTTCTCGAATGACTTTTTCACTAGTGTAGAAATAAGAAATTATAACACTTTGTTTAAACTCTTTTACATCGTACTTTTTAATAATTATTTGTGGAAATAGAATAATCAGTAAAAAGAGAGAGTATATCATTTATACAGATTTTGACCTCGAGAGAACATATCGGCACTTCTCAGATCAAACTAGCTCCATCGTACGTGCAGGATAAGCTTCAACGTGATGATCAGGAAGAATTGATGTTTGTTTTAACGACCCTAATACATTGATTAGAGTATACTCGCGTTATCGTAATACTACGAAGCATCAGCTATGAATCAGTTATAGAATAATGCTAACAAAGATTATGCTAAAAATGTCGGAGAACCTATAAATGGTTGTTATTGCACGTGTCAAGTGCAATAACAACCTTTTATTTGGGGTATGCCAGGTATCATCTAGTCAAATATTCCTCAACAAGTCTATTAGAATCAGTTCAAGATGCATTATGCTCTTTTATGTTCTTTAGGGAGGAGTTATATCTT
>NW_011965257.1:0-6063 GCF_000949405.1 Vollenhovia emeryi
TTAATTAGCGATAGCCGTAAGCTCCGTAACGTTAATCCTGTTCCTTCGCTCCGTTTCAGAGGATCCTGTGTAACATCCTCACCGACCGTTTCCTGTACTGTAATCCAGCCGGGTACCTGTCTTTCTTGCGATTAATCCAACCGGCCGTATCTTTGTTATTTCGTATTCCGACTCAGGCCGCGTGCGCAATTACCACGATTTCCTTGTATCTATCCGTCGCACTAATCTTCCTTCTTCTTTTATATTTACCTACAGGGCGGACTCTTGTACTTACTAATCCTTATTTTCCTTTGTATTTACATATAGGGCGTACCTTTTGTAATTACTTCTATTACACTGTAGATATCCGTTGAATAAACCTTGTTCCTATTGTTATACCGAAAACCACCTGTCAGACTTACTTCCGATCCCTCCCAAGCGACTGACTCTATCTGCGAATTAAGATCTACTTTGCCTCCTTTCCTCCCGACGGCCCTGGAGCTGAGCATATTCGGCAACAGGAGGAACGGAGGATTCACTCGAACCGACACACAGCACGTCAAACACCGACCGCGAGAACGCTAGCTCCTCCAACCGTCAATCGGAACCGCGTGTCCGATTGAGTACATTGTTTATTCGAGTAATAAATAATTCCTGCCGGAATCCTGTCCGGAACCGGGAGGAGCTGGACCCCGTTTCGTTCGTTACAAATTTAATGCTTTACTAACAATGGTACATCCCCTTCTCCTAAAAAGAAGTCGAAGACGCCCACTTCCTGTAAAATTGAAACTTGCAGCCACTCTTGCGTAATATGTTATATTTAAATCTTGATATATTTAAATTATTATCTGGTTTTTGTAAAATGTTACTTAAAAATAGATGTACATTTCTACAGATTTCTTACACACGGTGACAGTGTTAGATCAAAAGCGTGGGAGTTTCGAATTGGTAAATCTACTATGTACAAAGTTGTGATTGAAGTGTGTGAAACCATTTGGACAGCTTTACAACCTTTGTATTTGCTTGAACCTTCACATGAATTATGGATGCAAGTAGCTGAAGGTTTCTCTTCAAAATGGCAATTTCCAAATTGTGTCGGGGCCATTGATGGACGCCACATGCAAATTCAAGCTCCACCTAACTCTGGTACTGAATTTTTAATTATAAAAAATATTTTAGTCTTGTGTTGATGGCTTCTTGCGACGCGTCATATAAATTCACATGGGTAGACATAGGACAGTATGGTAAGTATGTATTTTAACATTCTATGGCTTCTTATAAGTTTTAAATTTTAGTTTTTGAATGGAACTTATAATAAAAATATTTTCATTCTTATCTTTTCGTATCTTTTTATTACATATATAATTGTTTTTTTTCAAAGATATATAATTATGTTTTTCATGTTTGTAACATTCTATCAATAAAATATGACATTATTTATAATAATTACAGGTTCTATCAGTGATGGAGGCGTATGGAATAACTCGGAATTGACTGAAGCTTTAGAACGTAGGGAAGCACAGTTGCCTCCTCCAAAAATGTTGCCTGGAAGTGATATACAGTTTCCTCTTGTATTTGTAGCAGATGAGGCATTTCCTCTGAAATCTTATCTTATGAGGCCTTATCCACGTGCAGCTTTGCAAGACAAACAACGAGTGTTTAATTACAGACTTTCCCGCGCACGAAGAGTTATAGAAAACTCTTTCGGTATTCTGGTATCTCGATGGCGCATTCTCAGAAAGAGTATTTGCAACAACCATGACAATGCAGAAATTATAGTTAAAGCGTTAGTGTGTCTGCATAATTATTTAATGACAAGTGAAAAAAATGAAACACTTCAGTATTGTCGCTACTGTCCTCCTACTTATATAGATTATGAAGATGAGGATGGGAATACAATTCCTGGAAATTGGCGGATTGAGAATAACGAAGGAAGGCTACAAGGGATTAGCCGAGTCGGTGCCAATAATTCAACTAGAACAGCTGCTCAGCTTCGAGATACACTTTCTGATTACTTTGTATCAGAGGCTGGTGAAGAAGCTGCTCCTTGGCAGTATGAGCAAGCACTTCGTGGTGCCATCATTAACCTACCATAGTTTATGACCTTCTGCAATACTCTTTTTACTTATACGTGCAATGATGGAACACACATTTTATTTTGAAAATAAAAATATTTTTACACAAATTTTATGTTTGTACTTTTATTTAAAATAACATTTTCAAACATACATATTTTTATTTATACGTAACATATCATATTTAATATATTTATATTGCTGTCATTATTATTATAAAAACATAATCTAATTGTTATAAAAAATAATTAACTTTTTCATATTATCACATATTATCACATCAGCAATTAACATAGCACATAATATCCCTTCTATAATAATATCTTTTGACTTTTATTTTTTCATGGTATACTTCTGAACAACTTGTAACACTTCGATAATACAAGAGACACGTTTTTCTTGTGGTACACGTGCTAGTGCTTCGGAAATAAATAGAAATAAAGACTCCTCTGGCTGATTTATTTGGGTCCTCGGAGGAGCAGAGCTTTCAATACATTTTGTTATCTTGTCTGTTAAAGTGTTTATATTTTCTGAGTACTGCCCAATAACAGTAACCATATCGTCCTGCTGTTTTTTTTTCTTTACAAAGAAGGCATCTGGCGCAGGAACAACTCGTTTTTGCTTTTGCTACAGATGTTGATGTGAGTGGCGAGTTCATTGAACTGTTCCCATCAGATTCTATAAAAGTACATACAAACGATAAAAAATAATTACTAGCAAAACACTAATTACATGCACTAACTGAAAACAAGATGGCATACCTGAAAAAGAATTGCTTTCCAGGTCTAAATTGGGAGACGAACATGAAGTAGATGGACTGTTTTCTGATATTGTTATTGATGGAGAAACTGAGGAACTTGGCCTTAGAATTACACTTTTCCCTAGTAAGGTGGTTATTGTTGGTGGAGAAGGTGATGGACTTGGCTTCTCAGTTATATTTTTCCTCAAAAAGTTAGATATTGTTGCTGATGGAGAAGGTGAGGGACTTGGCCTTTGAATTACACCTTTTCCCAGAAGGTTGGATATTGTTGTTGGTGGAGCAGGTGGAAAACTTGATGTCTGATTGTGAGTTATACTTTTCTTCGAAAAGTTAGATTTTGTTCTGCAACAAAAATGGTAATTTTATGTGTCAATTATAGAATGTAAACTGATTATTTAACAAAGAATACAAAATTCTGTAAAATTATCTTACTGTCTGGGTTTAATTACATCTCTCAGAAATTCTAAATCCTTAAACAAAGGCCAATCACTAATATATATTATTTGTCCTGCCCCAGCCCCGGATCGGGGGGCACTCTCCTTTTCTTTTCTTAATTCCCGACCAAATTTTTGACGCAACTTATAAAACTCTTTTTCAGCATCCGTACCTGAGACACATCAATAAAAGTGAAACACAAACAACAATGCAGTAATAAATAAGTATTTAACCTTTAATATGTACTTGAAACCGCTTGATTTTTGTACCACTTTTAGGTTAGGGTTAGGTTAGGTTTTATAACTTACCTGAGAGCTTACAAGTTAAAGTATTTCCGATAGCTGACCAGCATAAAGTTTTTTCTTGTTGATTTTTGTATGAAGCGCACCGTTTTTTCCATAACATTTCATTTGATTTCACCAGATCTATTAATTCTTTGCATGCTGACAAGCTTAATCCGCTTTCCTCTTCGAACCGAGTATTGCTTTCAGCAATACTTTCTTCGCCTTCCATAACTTCGTTTTCAAAACTAAAAGAATACAGTAGAAATATTTTCACTCTACTTATGTGCTGTGTATCTGTGTGTATGTATATATCAACAATGTTCACTTCGAGTCCGTAGGTTCGTTCCCAAAGGATTGTGCAGATCAAACCCCTCTGCGGGAAAATAGCGGTATGGACACGTGACAGAATTCTCATTGGTTAGCTTTTACGTCCTACATCGTTGTAGTTGGTTGTAATCGTGAAAGATGAAGTTCAGCCATCTTTCACAACAGGCTTTACAATCGGAAATGCTAGCTTAAAACTGTGTTTTACAACACTGTACAACCGCTAACAACCACGCTTACGCAATTGTAGAATGGCCTTTATGGGAAATACGATCGGTGACCACGAGAAGCCGCGAGAATGTATGCTCTTACATATCCAGAGCGAAAGCATCCTAATCATGTCTTTTTTATGAGGCCGGAGTCGAGGATGCGAAAATTTGGTCAATTTAAACCTATCAAGCGTCCAGATATATATTTATAAGATTATCTGCAAATATTGTTTCTTTATTTTCTGTTAATATTTCAATTCGGATACTATACTTGTATCATTATTTCCATTGCTTTATTACTTTCTTAAAGGACTAACACCACAAATAAACAGAGCGCCAATTCAGCAAATAGTTGTCGACGATCCGACGATAAGTACGCGAACCATAACACGCTCCTAACAAGTTAGTCAGACAACAGTTTGTAAGGTTTTAAAATCGGCTCACTTTCATCCTTATAAAGTAGTTCTGACCCAAGAACTGTATGCTAATGATAAAGGGATTGTCCCCATTGCGCACATAACCGATCGGACATGGCAATATTTCTCGATTGGACACAGTCCCGATCGGACACAGCCCCAATCGGACACAGTCCGATCAGACACCGTTCCTATCGGACACACTCCCGATCGGACACATTTTGTATCGGACACATATGGTTGCAATCGGACACAGATTCTATCGGACATAGTCCCGATCGGACACAGGCTCGATCGGACACATATGGTTGCAATCGGACACAGATTCTATCGGACACAGGCCCGATCGGACACAGGCCCGATCGGATACGGACTCGATCGGACACTCTAGATGGGTTTTCAAGTGTTTATAACATTGTGACGGGAATATACACTCCGGGGCGCGAAGCGCAGCCAGACGAGGGGAGAAGCGCGGCGCACCCGCGGTGCCGGGCGAAGCCGCGAGCGCGCAGCATTACCGGGCCCACGAGGGCAACGCGTGGCGCCGACAAGACCGGTGGGGATCAGGTGCCGGAGAGGACCTCCCTCTTCTCGCCGCCCCCCTGCCGACACCTCGCCGCGCGCCCGCCCTCGGGGGTATAAAAGCCGCCGAGAACAGCGACCGAGAGCGAGTCTTCGCCAGGCGCTCCTGACGAAGGCGCCCTGACAGGGCGGCCGACCATATTTGGGCTCCATACAGCGCTATCGAGCTGACAACATTGGCGTAGAGCCTCCTAACTTTCCCACGCGGACCGCCCAGGTTAGGCATCAGGCGCGACAAGGCGCTCGCTGCCTTATCCAACCTGGGCGTCAGCCGGTTGAGGTGCTCCTCGAACCTCTACCTGCCGTCAACGTGGAGGCCCAGATATTTTATCTGGGCCCCCACCTGGACACGGGCGTCCTCCACCTCGATCCACGATGCCGGCGGCTTTCCTAGAGAGCCGTCGTGGATGAAGACGGCCTCCGTTTTTGCCGCTGCCACCTTGAGGCCAAAGGCCTTAATTGCCCTTGCCACGCAGGCTATGGCCATGTTTGCCATTCGGGTTGCATCTTCCCATCCCTCCCCGCTGGCCACCACCAGGGTGTCATCTGCATAGCAGATGGTGGTGCAGCCAGCGGGAAGGGCCGCATCTAGGACCCTATTGTATGCGACGTCCCACAGGATCGGCCCTAACACCGATCCCTGCGGGACGCCGCATTCCGCTCCCCACTCTCTGCACTCTCCTTCCCTATCCCTACAGGAGATCTTGCGCCCCCTCAGGTAGTCCCTGATTATCCTTTTGAGGTAATCAGGGACCCCCATGTCCTCCAGGGCTCTCCTAATCTCTGAATGGGGGAGGGAGTTGAAGGCGTTTGCTATGTCTAGCGCAACCGCCAGCACTACTTCTCCCTCCATTATATGGTCAGAGAGGGACTTTAGACACTTGATCGCGTCTACAGTCGATCGTCTCTCTCTGAAGCCATATTGACGATCCGACAGACCGTGCCCTCCTCCTCCTTCTAGGTACCCGGTTAGCCTCTTCGCCACCACTCGCTCCATCA
>NW_011965258.1:0-6076 GCF_000949405.1 Vollenhovia emeryi
ATTCAGTAGTGTCTTTCTTCTTTTCCCAATACTCGCAAGACTTGCAGTATTTAGATTTTACGCACACGTCTAACACTTTGCCGGTAAACCAACCGATAAGTGTGACCAATCCGAAAAGCGAAGAGAAGCCTCTTTTCCTCCATGAACCGTCGCCCGAAACGATAAGATTGTTAGTTTTACAATTTTTCATGGTCGTTTCTATCTCGTCTTTAACCGCTTTCTTCATACTTTCATCTCTTACAGATGTAGTAGCAGTTAAAATATTTTTAACAATCAAATCATACGTCGTTTGAAAAACGGGCTTCGGAAGATCCATAAATGCGCAGAATTTTTTTATTCCATTCAATCCGAGTCCGCATTACAAAAGTCATTCTCACATTTATTTCATACGTATGATTATTTATAAAAGGGCAGCTATTATAATAATATAAAATTCACCGCAGCTATTGCAAGTTACAACGATTTTAAAACCGAGTCCGCGCTTACTTCCTTCCGTAAAACGCACGTCACCCTTGCACTTTTTACACACTATCACTTGCGAAAGAGTGGTAAATACAGCCATAAAATTTATGAAGCGATACCCAAAACCTTCATCAATATCTCTGTCTTCTTTACTAGTGCCAGATTTCAGTTTTTTGGCTGAAGCACTCAGGAACTCGTCTGGAACACTGTCACTACTATAACGGTTAATTGGACGCCGATTGCTTATTTTGCTTCGCTTATGAGTGGTTGATGTAAATTTATTGCCCTTACGGCCCGCATATACTTTCTCACTCATGATTTTGATTTAAAAGTTCACAAAATAATCACGAAAACTACTCAAATGCACGAGAAAATGGCACCTACAACGCGCGCAATACGTGATCGCAGCGTTATTTTAACCGCTAAACTGGCAATTATGGCAACATATGTTCAATGCACGGTCTTACATACAGGTCCTTCAACTCATATGGAGGGGGTAGGTCGAATTTTTAAGCCAAAAATTGTTCGTCTCTTGGCCACGAGAGGCGCTGCGATTCTGTAGGCAGCGGTAGTAGAACAGAGACACAGATATAGAAACCGTGATTTCTATACTGTGTTCTACTACCGCTGCCTACAGAATCGCAGCGCCTCTCGTGGCCAAGAGACGAACGATTTTTGGCTTAAAAATTCGACCTACCCCCACCACCAAAATTTGGCTGAGTTGAAGGACCTGTATGTAAGACCGTGGTTCAATGTTTACTTCGAAATACCAACTAGCGACATCTGTACCTCATTTATGAACTCATTTATAAACATTTATAACAATCGCACTGTCGGTAATGATTTAAAAGGGCGAAATTCACTGAGAAACTCAATTTGTCATTTTGAAGCGCTCAGAATTGCTTCAACAATTTGGCTTTTAAGAGCATTTAAAAAATTTTTTCGGCAATAAATGACGTGAGACATTATTCCTGATACGTTTATACGTCATTTAAGCTAATAAAAAAAAAATGGCCTAAAAAAAATTCCCACTAGATATTACCCCTTAAAGGAGAAGTAAATATGGAATGGGATTTTATTTAAATTACTGTTAGTTCCTAATGGGTTTGAGGATCCGGTATGATGAAGGAAATATAGATGTAGAATTACTAGAAATAAAATAATAAAGGGTAAAATAAAGTGTAAAGAAAAAAATCGATTTAATGTAGCGTTGTTAATAGAGAATCCTCCTCAGATTCATATAACAATTATATTTCCGATGTAAGGAATTGTTGATACGAGGTTGGTAATTACTGTAGCTCCTCAAAATGATATTTGTCCCCAGGGTAGGACGTATCCTAAGAAAGCGGTTGCTATTGAGATGAGGAAAATACTGACGCCAATTAATCAAGTGTGTGTGTGAGAGTAAATGAGCTGTAATAAATGTTACGACTTATATGAATGTATATAGTAATGAAAAAAAAAGAAGCTCCATTTATATGAATATTATGTATTAATCATCCATTATTAATATTTTGTATAATATGAATTATTCTTGAAAAGGCTAATTGTGTATTGGGGCAGTAGTGGATAGAAAGAAAAAATCCTCTTAGAATTTGAATTTGTTAGCGGACGTTTACAACGGTTCGGTCGACCCGCAGCTTATGGTGGCGCCTCTGGCGCTCTCCTTCATGCCCTCCCCCCTTTTGGCTTTCTCTATCCTGTATTCTTATAGTTCTTCCGCCCCACGAGTGTAAAACGTTACTCGGGGTCTCGTGTATTCTTCGAGCCATTAATAAAGACGGGGTTCTACTTTCATCTGTGAGTTTCTCTGCTGGTTCGCATCCACCCACCTCTAACAGGTTATGGGCCCAGAACGCAACCGCTGCGTGAATCGTAACTCGGGACAGGAAACGCAGAGTCACACGGCCTTTGGAGGTTAGTCGCTGAAACGCGATCAATCCGAGGGCGCGCTGAAAGTGAGTCGGTCCGCGGGAACTGTCGTGAAATCGCTCGTCGGGGTGAACTAAAAGACGTAACCTGCGTGTTCGGACAATACCACGCACGGGGACAAGAATCGTCGACGAATTTCGCGCGCGGTCGTAGACAATAAGTAACACGATGAGTGTAAACACGTTGCGTATCGAGGCGCTCGGGCGCGATAACTACGACACGTGGAAACTTCAGATGCGCGCGATACTGGTCAAGAACGATGCTTGGGGATACGTGAGCGGGACAATTGTAAAGCCGGAATCCGGTGATGCGGCAGCAGTGCAGGATTGGGTCACGAAGGACGAGAAGGCAAAGTCAGACCTGATATTGTCAATCAGCGCAAACCAATTAAAGCTGATCAAGAACTGTGCGACCGCTCGTGAACTGTGGACCAAATTGGAGGACACGTTCCAGTCGAAGGGGCCCGCTCGCAAGGCTACGCTGCTGAAACGCCTTACGCTGCAGAAGATGAACGAGGATGGCGATGTCCGCGAGCACCTCCAGGAATTCTTCGACGCAGTCGACAAACTGTCGGAGTTGGACGTGACGATCCACCCGGATCAACTCGCTATTATGTTACTTTATAGCTTAGCGTCGAATTATGAAAATTTCAGGGTCGCAATCGAGAGCAGAGACGAACTTCCATCGCCGGAAAACCTGCGTACCAAGATTGTGGAGGAATATGACGCTAGGCAGAGTATATCGACAAGTTCCGGACAGGGCGCTATGATCGCCAAAAACAAGAAATGGAATAACAAGAAAAAGGGCGAGTCGGCAAGAGGTAAAGAGAAACCGAAATCCTTTACATACAAATGTTTTAAGTGTCACGGTCAAGGACACAAAGCGTCGGCGTGTCCGTCCAAAAGGGAGTCCGCAGAGCCGTCGTCCAAAGAAGACGTGTCGCTGTTATCAACAGCCGTTGGAAACGACATATGTTAAGTCGTGAGTCGCGGCGCCGTCAACCATTGGTGTCTCGACAGCGGGTGCACTTCCCACCTTTGCAAGGACATCGGCGATTTCACCGAAGTGAAGAAAGGCGGGCCTAACGAACTAAAGTTGGCAAGTGCAGCATCCGCGAAGATCCAGGCTAGGGGCACCGCGGGAATCACAACAACGGTGAACGGCGAGAAGAGGAACGTGACTCTACACAACACCCTGCACGTCCCGGAGCTACGTATGAACCTGATGTCCGTCTCAAAGATCACCGACAGCGGTTTCGAAGTGGTCTTCGACAAGCGAAAGGCCATGGTCATCGGTGAGAAGGGGGACGTCAAGCTGATCGCCAAGCGTTTCGAAGATCTTTACTACGTGGAAGGGACGGCGACGGAAAGCTGCAGAAGTGCGGAGCCCGCGGCATCACCGAAGTCTCAAAGAAGTTATCTTTGGCATCGACGAATGAGCCACCTTAATTTTCGTGACCTGGTGAGCGCATCGAAAAACGGGGCAATTCGCGACATGGACGTTCGAGAGGAAGACAAGGACCTGAGCTGTGAAGTTTGCCTTCAGGGGAAGATGGCGCGGCTGCCATTCCCGAGGGAGTCGAACCACGTGACAACCAAATTGGAACTCGTGCATACCGACGTATGCGGTCCGATGCGCACGATGTCGAATGGTGGATCGAAGTACCTCGTCACCTTTACTGATGACCATTCCCGATGGACAGAGGTCAGATTCGTGAAAGCAAAGTCCGAGGTTTTCGAAGAGTTCAAAAAGTTTCGGGCACTCGTCGAAACTTTACACGGAGTCAAGATCAAGGCGATGCAATCTGATAATGGACGCGAATACGTCAACGCGGAGATGGACAAATACTTAGAGGCGCACGGCATTCGGCATCGACTCTCGACGGCCTACACGCCGCGCGCCGGAGCAGAATGGGGTCGCCGAGCGAAAGAACCGAACTTTGGTGGAAGCGGCACGATGCTTACTTCTTCAATCCGGTTTGCCCCCTGCATTTTGGGCCGAGGCGATTAATGTCGCCAACTATACAAGGAACCGCTGTCCGACGAAGAAGCTCAACGGGAGGACACCCCATGAGATTTGGTACGGACGGGTACCGACCGTGAAATACTTCAAGGAGTTCGGATGCAAGGTTTTTTACTTGGACAAGGCACCGACTAAAGGGAAGTTTGACGCGCGTTCGAAGGAGGGAATCTTCATCGGCTATTCCGAGGATTCGAAGGCGTTTCGGGTGTGGTCGCCTGAGTCTCGAAGAGTCGTGGTTACGAGGGACGTTAGATTTCTCGAGGGTGTTTATGCAAGCTCTACGGCTCCATACGAAGATTTTCAATCAACGGGTGACTCGTCGAGTCAACCCGTTGATTATAAAGAAGTGGACGTCATCCCGGAAGCCAAGCCGAGTCCGAGGCAGCCGGAAGCGGAACCAACGGACCCCGCTGGATCGCAGGATGAGTCGGAGAATCCGCTAGGGGAAGAGTTCCACATAAGAAGAGTCCCGTACGTGGAAGACGAGGAAGACGAGGAAGCGGTGGACTTCGTACCGGACGGGTCAAACGCGATCGTCAACCCGGAACACGGCCTGGAGACTCCCCGCAGGCGTGGGCGCCCGCGCATTATCAGAACCGGACGACCAGGGAGACCTCGGAAGGAGTATGGTCGATACGGAACGGACGAGGCCGAGCTCTGCCAGGCAGCTGAGGTTCCCGTGAAGCAAGCCGTCCTGGGGCCTGAGTCTTCGGATTGGAAGGATGCCATGAAGTCGGAAGTGGTATCGTTGATCAAAAACAAGACTTGGAAATTGGTGAAGCGTCCACCGGATCGAATGGTGATTGGAAGCAGATTCGTCCTCCGTAATAAGTATAATTCGATCGGGGAAATCGTGAAGAGAAAAGCTCGCGTGGTGGCGCGCGGGTTTACCCAAAGACCAGGCATAGACTTCAACGAGACGTTCGCCCCCGTGGCGAGGCTGAGTTCGATTCGGGCCGCGGTGGCTGCGGCGGTTCAACACAACTTGAAAATCGAGCAGGTCGACATCGCGACCGCGTACCTCAATGGGAAAGTGGACGAAGAAATCCTCATGGAGATGCCAAAGCATCTGGGCGACATCCTGGAGCATATTCTTGCGACCGGACCGGCTGACGATTTCGTCAAAAGGGAAGCATCTAACATGCTGGAGGCCTCGAAAAACGCTGACATGGTCTGTCTCTTAGACAAGGCCCTATATGGCCTACGTCAGGCGGGACGGGCGTGGCATTCTAGGCTGGACAAAGAGCTTCAGAGTTTTGGAGCGGTCCCGTCCGAGGCCGACCCTTGCGTTTATTGTCTCGGACCAGCAGACAACCGTAGTTTTGTGATTGTCTACGTCGATGACCTGATACTGATGTCTCGGAGCGACGCCGAAATAAGTAGACTGAAGGACTTCCTGAAGACCAGGTTCGAAGTCAAGGAGCTAGGTGACCTGGGGTACTGCTTGGGCCTGGAGTTCGAGAGAGGCGTGGACTGCATTACGGTGAGCCAGACCGGGTACATCAACGACATCCTAAGGAGATTCGAGATGTTCGAGTGCCATCCTGTGTCGACGCCGATGGAGCCTGGGCTGAAGCTGTTGAAGGGAGACGCGGAGGCAGGAGACAACAAACGCAACACGCCGTTCCGCGAACTGGTAGGCGCGCTCATGTACTTGTCC
>NW_011965259.1:0-6077 GCF_000949405.1 Vollenhovia emeryi
AAAAAATCCGTCTCTGTTGCGATTATACAAAACTTAATAATAGCGTGAAAAGGGCAATCCATCCGATACCAAAGGTAGATACCGTGTTATCTAAGTTAAAAGGAGCTAAAATATTCTCGAAGTTAGATACCGCCGCCGGTTACCACCAAATTAAGTTAGATAAAAAAAGCCAGCCACTCACTACATTTATCACCCCGTTCGGAAGATTCATGTACACTCGATTACTTTTCGGCGTTAATTGCGCATCCGATTACTTTGCAAAAAAATTCGCGACTCTGTTATCTGACATACCTAATGTCGTGATCCATGTCGACGACGTGCTAATCTATGCCAAATCCGTAGAAGAGCATGACAAAACTCTAAAAATAGTACTTGAACGCCTAACAAACGAAGGGGTTACTCTTAACAGAGAAAAGTGCGCTTTCGCAGCCCGTGAAGTAAACTTCTTGGGTCACAAAATTTCAGAACGCGGCATCGACGTATTACCAGAACGCGTATCGGCTATAATAAACTTCCCGGATCCGAATAATAAAGAATCACTTATGCAATTCCTTGGGGCAGTCAATTATATAGGTAAATACATTCCTAACAAATCTAAAATATTAGAGCCACTTAACTCCCTATTGAAAGATAACATACATTTTGTTTGGCTAGAACCACAAAAACGAGCTTTTAAGGAAGTGAAACAATATATTCAAAGAGCCCCCACTCTAGCTCACTATGATTACTCGAAAAATATTGTAGTTCAGGCAGATGCCTCCAGCTTCGGTTTAGGCGCTGCTCTAATGCAAGAAGACCAAAACAAGGTCCGCGAAACAGTAGCATACGCCTCGAGAACACTAACCACGTGCGAGAAGAAATATAGTCAAATCGAAAAGGAAGCCTTGGCGCTGGCCTTTGCAGCCGAACGTTTCAAAGAATACGTACAAGGCATAGATTTCACGTTGGAAACGGATCACAAACCACTCCTACAGATACTACAAACAAAGCCCCTTGACGAATTAACTCCCCGGTTACAAAGAATTCGCATGCGCTTGTTGCGATATAGTTTTAAAGTAGTTTACGTTCCAGGCAAACAGCTAGTTCTAGCCGACTCTCTATCACGTAATCCCCTGGAACGAGATCGCGACGAGGGAAATGAGCTCTCAAACGAAATCGAGAGTTACGTGCAATTCATAGTAGGGAACATACCCGCATCTAAAAATCTTATGGATAAGATAAGCGAAGAGCAGCAATGCGACTATATATGCTCCAAACTAAAGGACTATTGCTTATCAAAATGGCCTTCTAAGTCCCAACTACCAGAAGGTCTATTACCATATTTTCAACTCAAAGACTACATTTCATACGGCGATGGATTCCTATTGTACAACACGAGATTGATTATACCACCCTCCTTACAACTAGAAATCATCTCTAGGATACATGAAGGCCATCTTGGTATCAATAAATGCAGAGACAGAGCAAAACAGTCGGTATGGTGGTTAGGATTAAGCTCGCAATTAAGGCACCTAGTCGAAAACTGTCCGAACTGTATTCAAGAACGGAAAAACATTAGCCAACCTTTCGTGAAAGAAAATTTTCCCGACCGACCGTGGCAAAAAATCGCTCTAGACCTCTTCAAGGTAAATAAATGGTACCTTATCGCAACCGACTATTATTCCAGATTCTTCGAAATATGTTCTCTAAAGACCATGTCCGAACACGAAATAATAGATAAGTGTAAGAACTTATTCGCCCGATTCGGCGTCCCAGAAATTGTAAGAAGCGATTGCGGAACACAATTTTCGTCAGCTTTCAACCGGTTCGCGAACGGCTACGACTTTAAACACATAACAAGCTCTCCGAAATTTTCTCAGAGTAACGGAGCCGCCGAAGCGGCCGTCAAGATCGCTAAGAACATTATAAAAAAATGTGACGACGTAAATCTAGGCCTCCTATCTTATAGAACGACACCACTAGAAAACGGTTATTCGCCAGCAGAACTTATGTTCTCGCGAAAAATCCGCTCTCGCGTTCCCGTCTTACCGAAAAATCTCGGCACCTTCGCAAACCACGAACAAGTTACCGCTAGCGAAAATAAACGAAAAAGCGACCAAGAACTCATGTACAATAGACGTCACCGCGCGAAAAAGCTATCCGAACTAAGCATAAATGATAGAGTCTGGATCGTGGATATGCGAGCGTACGGGGAATTCATCAACATAGATAACAACCCGAACTCCTTTGTAATTAAAACAGAGAGAGGTAGTGTGGTACGGCGAAATCGTTGGCACCTAATTCCTGCCCCGTTCAAACGCAGCCTGGAGTCGATTAACAACGACACACCGGACGTTCCCGAAGACGCACCGAGCAACACGCCACCGAACACGACTAGAGACCCAGCACCGTATAATCCCGACGCTGCAGAAGATGACAATCAGCAGACCAATCAACCCGAAGAACTACCAGAACGTGCACAAGAACCACCAGACACCGATGGTGGGACCCAACAGGAAGAACGCAACATCACCGGACCCCCAGAACCGCGCAGATCAACCAGGCGAAGAAATCCCCCTGTTCGATTCGGCGACCCTGTGACTAGAGATTAAGAATCTTTATTGTATACTCGTATAAAAGAAAAACAAGCCTTTAATAAAAAGGGAAAGATGTTGCGTGAGCAATAGTAGAGAGCCCGCAGCCGAGAGGGCGACACACACACTTACACACATACACACACACATGCGTACAGACAGTCAGTAGAGTACATGGCCGGCAAGCAAGAAGTAGAGCCACACGAATCACGCAGCGTCGACCCGTTACTACAATACGTACTGGTGTTAAACATCCATACGCATATCCTTATCCTCTCGCGGGTGTCCCCGCAACACTTACTAATCCTTTTCTTTCCATTATATTTAATCACAGGGCGGACCCATTGTAATTTCCTCGATCCCATGTATCTTATCCATGAATAAACCTCGTTCATATCGGTTTTTAACCTTTAAAGCACCTGTCCGATTTATTTCCGATCCTTCCAAGCGATTACCTCACGAAGCAAAGTACGATCTTTTCCTCCTTTCCTCCCGACGGCCCTGGAGCTGAGCATATTCGGCGAATAGGAGGAACGGAGGATTCTTTTAGCCGACACACAGCACGTCAACACCGACCGAAAGAACGCCAACTCTTCCAACCGTTAGTCGGAACCGCGCGTCCGACTAAGTTCCGTACTTATTCGCGTACTAAATAATACCCGCCGGAGTCCCGTCCGGAAACCAGAACCGGGAAGAGTTGAGCGCTTCGTTACAAATATAATGCTTGAAAGATCTAACAGTCAAAAATATAAAACAGCACAAAGCTGTGACTGGATGTACGTGTCAAATAAATATATTATATAATTCGAAATCCAGACGTTTTGGTATGATATCGGATCATTTTTAATGTATATACAAAATTTATGGAGTAAGTACTAATACCAATGAATGAATGTTTATTCCCCTTTCGGGCAATACATTGGCGCTTTTTTCAGGGAGCGTATCCCCAACCCTTTACAACCTTATTATCCCGTTCTCTCTCGCGACCTGGCTTTCTGCGACCCTTACATATTATGTACCTTCCCCCCATAAGTTTCCTCTTCCTCACTCTCCCACCCCCCAGTTCTATACCTATTCTATTCTTCTATCCTCTGTCTCCTTCCTTATCCCTCCTCTCCAGTCTCCATTCTCTGCCTCTATTTCCTTTCTTCCCTTCTCCTTGACTCTCCTTCTTTTCCATTACTCCTCTCTTTCTCCTTTTCTTTCCTATCCTTCTCGCCTTCTTCCCTGTAAACCATTTCATATTAATTTACTGTATCCTCTCCCATTCCTCTCCTCCTTCTTTCTCCTCTCCCACCCATTTCCATTCTCTCCCATCTATCCACATCCTCCTATTCTCCACCCTTACCCTTCTTCCCATAGCCCTCTCTTTCCCTGTCTTTTCTAACATTTTCCATCTTATTCTTCTCTCTTCCATACTCAGGTCCTCATCTACTGTTATCCCCCATCTCATTCTTATACTATCCATCTTATTTAATGTTTCTTCGCTATCCTCCTCCTTTCTCGTTTCGACAATCATAACTACCCTCCCTTCCTCCCCTAATGTCTCTATTATTTCTTTTATTTCTGTGACCCTCTTTAACAATTTCTCTGTCACTTTCATTCTTCTCCGCCTTCTCTCTTCCCTGCCCTCTCCCTCTACCCCTCTCCAAATTAGCTTTCTCCTCCTTCCCTCTTCCTTCCACTCTCCCCTGTCTACCTCACCATCTCTCCTTCTATCTCTTCTCTCTTCTTCTACCTTTTTCCCTCCCTCCTCTTTCTCTTCTCCTCTGTCCTCCTCTCTTTCCCTATTCCCTCTTTCACTCCTCCCTTCCTTACCAACTACCCTCCTCTCCCTCCTTTTTTACTTCTATCCTTTTCTTCTTCCCTTCCCTTTCTCCTTTCCCTCTCTACTCCCAGCTTCCTCCATCCACTTTTTTCCTCCTCTGATTCCTCCGTCTCCTCTCTGCTCTCCCTTCCTATCCTTTCTTTTTCCACCTTCTCTTTCCGTCTTGTCCCCATCTCATTTTTCCTCCTCTCCTCTCTTCTCACTCTCCTTTCCTCCTCCCCTTCTCCCTTCCACCCTATCCTCCCTTCCTCCTCTCTTTCCACGCCCCTTTTCCTCTTTTTCTCCCCTCGCTCCTCTTCTTTTTCTCCCTTCTTCCTCTCTTCCCTCGACCCTCGTCCCCTCCAGTCAATTCTCTTCTTTTCTTCCTTGGTCTTATCCGTCTCCTCACTACTCACTCTTCTTGTCCTTTCCTCCTCTGTCTTCTTCCTTCTTCTCATCCCTTCCTCCCTTCTCCCTCTTCCCCCTTCTCCCTTCTCCCCTCTTCCTATCCTGTACTCCTGTCCTTCACTCTCCTCTCCGTCTCTCCCTTCTCTCTGTCCTCTCCACTTCACCTCCTCTCTCTTCCTCTCCCTCATCTCTCTCTCTTTCTTCTCTCTCCTCTATCCATTCCCTTATTTTCCTTAGTTCCTTTGCTATCTTTCTCAACTGCCCCCCTATCTCCTCCCCCAACTCTCTCAACTCCTCTCTCCATTCCTCCATCTCCTCTCGTCTCCTTTTCTCCTCCTCTTCTCACTCCGTTTCCTCTTCTCCTCCTCTTCGCGTTTTCCTTCTCTTCTCCTCCTCCCTCTTCAGCTATACCTCTTCCTTCTCTCCCCTCCACTTTTCTCCTTCTTCCCTCCTCCGCTTCTGGTTTCCCTATGACTTCTCTCTCCTCTCTCTCTTCGTCTCCTTCCCGACTTCCTCCGTCCCTGCTTTCAACCTTTCTCTCCTTCCTTCTTTCCTTCCGCTCTTCTCTTCCTGTCTCTTCCTGTCCGCTCTTCTCTTTTCTCACCTTTTGCCACTCTCTTGCCTTCCGTCCCTTAACCCTTATGGAGAAAATAAAATTATTAGTTACAGATTGATAAAGCATGATGCAATTTAGAAAATGACGGATGCAAAATTGCAGCAACATCAAATGTAAAATTAGATTATAAAGTAGAACAGAGTAATAACTGTTAGATGATCTGTTGTTTTCTTTGTAAAACATAACGTCCGTGGTTAAGAACAAAGAGCAAAATGATTTTGTCATTACTAACACAGTCATACTCTGTTCTACTTTATAATCTAACTTTTACAATTGACATCATTGCAATTTTGCATTCGTCATTTCCTAAATTTCGTCATGCGTTATCAGTCTGTAACTAATACTTTTATTTACTCCATAAATTTTGTATACAGGGTGTCAGATTCGATATGGCCGACCCCAAAGATTATAGTAGATTGGGTTAAACTGAGAAGAAAAGTTATATAAAATTTTACAAAATCCGTAATTATTATCGCCTAATTAAGAAAAACGTCTGAGCCAATAAGTGCACGGAGGAGCGGAAGGCCGGACTCGGCAGACATGCAAAATGGTGTGTTTGTTGACAAAAACTTTTTCGGCACGGTGTCATATGTCGCGCGTTCTCTCGCTGCGCGCCGTTCGCCCGCTCACCGCTCCCCGCTCGCCCCCGTCTCTCATCGATCGATGCGTGACA
>NW_011965260.1:0-6086 GCF_000949405.1 Vollenhovia emeryi
GGGGTGCTTGTTTTACGTGAGTCCCCTTGCCTCTCACTTCGGGGTGCTTGTTTAACGTGAGTCCCCTTGCCTCTCACTTCGGGGTGCTTGTTTAACGTGAGTCCCCTTGCCTCTCACTTCGGGGTGCTTGTTTTACGTAAGACTTCTTGCCGATCATGTGTGTACGTGTGTGCATGTGACGAGCACTAGGCTTTGTAGAGGATTTTATAGGATATCGTCAGGATTAGGCGAAGAGGGGGCGGGAAACCACTGACTTGAACACAGAAATCACTGAGCACCAATTGTATTCAATGTATGTGTATATAAGCACTTTGAACAGTTAATTAGACTTAGTCGCACTTAATCGCGTCACACTATTCTATCGGCAAGAACTCTTTTAGCTTTCACGCGGACTGACTCGCAGGACCGGCGCGGGTCCCTTCTCGCAGGCGAGTGCCCGTTTTTGGCGAGCACGGCTCAACCCCGGTTCGCTCGAGCTTTCACGCGCTTTTCACGTGCAACACCTGTCGAGGCTTCTCGCAGTGTTCACGTGCTCCGATTTTTCGCGCGAATATTCTTACAACTCGGCCAGCCTGGCCTTACATCTTCGTCCCGGAGATGTGTCGATCTCCAGCACCAGGGCCGTATCGAGCGATTGTCTCCCGCGCCGATACGTCTCCAGTGCGCGTGACTAGTGGCCTGTTTTAAATCGTAATACGCCGTAATTGGTGAGTATAACACTTAATCTACTTAACCTAGCTTAAATTTACTACTCTTACGCTTGTACCCTCCACCAATTAATGCTATTTTCGACGCTAAACTTATTATTATTATTCGCTTAATTATTCTCTTTTCTTTTTTCCTTTTCAGGATCGGGTTCCGGCGGCTGCATTCGAATCCATGGCTTCAACTTGTCAGAAGACAGTATAGTGTCCAGCGGCTTCTGCGTCAAGTTGAAGCCAGGTATATCTTTTACCACGTACCTGTTATTACCAAGGCTCTTATGTATATGATAGGGGCCTTTGTAATTAGGTTTCAGCTTCGCGTTTTCACCTCGTTTGAACCCTCGGTTTCGGATAAGGACGTAATCGCCTTCTTTGTACATTGACGGCTTTTTCCACTTCCCTTCGCGATACTTTTTATTGTATGCTCTAATCGATTTCGTAACTTCTAGCGCTGTATCCCGCAATTGACTTCTTTCTGTTTCCAGGTCCGTGTCAATACCGGCGAGGGAAGAAACGAATTCTGAAAACGCCCGATCTACGTGATTTCTTTTATCGTATCCCAACAAGAGTTTTGACGGACTGGCCTTTATGGACGAGTGGTGCGTATTATTAATGATATATTGTATTTTTTCTATGTGATTTTTCCACTCGTTTACCTCGCTCAAAAATTTTGTTAGGGAGCTCTTAAGAAAGCGATTCACCCGTTCGACTATTCCGTTGGCCCATGGTGCGGCCACAGCTACCAATCTGTGTTCGATATTTCGCTCGCTTGTAAACTTAGTAAATTCGGATGAGGTAAATGCGGTTCCTCTGTCAGACACCAAATTAGCAGGGTTTCCGAATGCTGCAAAAACCGTTTTCAATGGGTTTATCGTTTCTTTAGAGCTCGTCGTTTTTACTGGAAATAGCCATGTAAATCGTGTAAAGGCATCTACTATGACTAATATGTGTTTGTATTGGTCCACAGTTTCCTGTAACGGACCGAAGTGATCTACGTGCGTCACTTCTAACGGCGCTGAAGGGGGCGGATACGAACAGATTTCCCCTTCCTTCCTGTTCGAGGATTCGTTCGACATAATACAGGTAAGACAATTGTCTATATATTCAATAACTCTTTTACGAAGCGATGGAAACCAATAAGATTTTTCGAAACCTTTTAATGTTTTATCGGCGCCACAGTGTGCCATATCGTCGTGGTAGGCCTTTAAAATACTTGGCACCATTGATTCTGGTATCACGAATCTCAATTGGTTTTCATCTTTTCTGTATACTAACCCATCTTTTAGCTCAAATCGTTCGTTTTCTTCAAATTCAAGTTTCTTACTAATTTCTAATATTTTCGGATCGGTTAACTGTCTAATTTCGAGCTCTTGTTCGAGGGGCAACTCTCTCACGTACGCTGCTGCCCTACTGAGTGCGTCTACGTGTGCCATGCGGTTACCCGGGTCGATGCAAGAGCTTGAAGTTATAGTTCTGTAGCGCGAGCGTCCACCTGGCAATTCGCGGATTCAGGTTCGCCTTATTAACTGCGTACACCACGGCGTTGCAGTCTGTGTAAATCGTGAAATTTAACCCGTACAGATACAGGTGGAATCTTTCGATGGACTTAACGATCGCTAACATCTCTAGCTCATACGAGTGGTATTTACTTTCAGCTTCGTTCGTGCTCTTGCTGAAGTACGCTACTGGCGCCCACGGCTGATTCCCTCGCCGCTGCAAGAGAATCGCCCCGTAGCCGGCACTGCTAGCGTCGGTGTGCAGTTCGGTCTCTGCCGCGTGATCGTATAATCTCAGTACTGGTGCCGAGGTGAGTTCCTTTTTTAAAGTTTCGAATGCTCTCTCACATTCTATATCGAATCTGTAATCGACCGTCTTTTTTAGCAAGTTCTGTAGCGGTTTAGCTTTTACCGTGTAATCTTTTATGAACCGTCTAAAATAATTGGTCAAACCCAAGAACCGCTGTACTTCGTGTACATTTTTCGGCTTTTTAAATTTTTCCACCGCGTCCGTGTGTCTAGGGCTCAGGGTTATCGCGTTCTCTGAGACGACGTATCCGAGGAATTCTATCCTTTTCTTTAAGAATTTACTTTTCGCGTAATTTATCTCGAAACCATACATTTTAAAAATAGTTAGAACTTCCTCGATCGCGTTTAAGTTTTCTTCAATCGTTTCCGTTGGAATTAAGATGTCATCTATATATACAATTACCCTATCCTGCCTAATCAGAGGTGTTAGTATTTGCACTATTCTTTTTTGAAACTCCGCCGGGGCCTCACAATACCCGAACGGAAGTCTCTTAAACTCGAATTGCCCGTCGGGCGTCGCGAATGAAAAATATTTTGTACTGTCCTCTGTTACCTTTATTTGATGGAAACCATCTTTCATATCTAACAGGGTAAAGTATCTTTTATTGCTTATTTTCGACAAGCAGTCTTCGATAATCGGGAAAGGGTATTTCTGTTTCTCGACTCTCGAATTTAGTGGTCTCAGATCAACGCATAGCCTGGTTTGCCCTGTTTTTTTGATCACTGGAACTACCCTCGCACAGTACGGAGATATACTAGGCTGTATTATGTCCCGTCGCAACAGATCGTCGGTGATCTTTCTTATTTCTAATCTCTCCGCCAGCGCGAATCTTCGCGGTGCGTACGCGTATACCGAACCGTCCTTTATTATTAACTTTTACCGCATAACCGTCCTCAACCTGTTCTAATTGTTTTCTCTGTGTTTCAAGGATAAGGAGTCTCAAACGTTCCTCTGTCTCCGGGTCGGCATCGGTTTCAATGTTTTCCAACGCGACCGGTAATTCGTTGTTTGTCCGTCTTTCGTCTATATAGCACGGAAGACAGGCAAACAAGTTCACCGTCTCTTTGTCTCCTTGACTCGGCGGCGAATACACCAATGTGAGTGTTTTGCTCGCCAGAAATTCTCTTCCCAATATTAAATCGGATTCCAACGGGTCACCTTTCAGAATGTAGACATTAGTTTGAAACTTCCTATCCTTTACTGTTTCTAACCGAAAATCAATTTCTATCATCCCTAATACTTCTAACGGACAATTACTTAAATTTATCAAATTTTTATCCGATGATTTTACCGCGCTCGTAAATGACTCTTTGTATTGTCGGTATGTACTATATTTAATGAAAGACACCGGACTTCCCGTGTCTATTAGAGCCAATAGATTACATCGCTCACCGTTGATGTCGCTAATTTTTATGTACGGATTTTCCAGCTCCAGTCTGGTACCTGTGCTCTGGACCATCGCCACTGACTCTCCTTCCGCCGGGTTGGCTGCGACCGTGGCTGCTACATTAGGGGTCGATGTCTTCGTTGCTGTTCCGTGGTTCGCGTCCTTGGATTTCAGCTTCGGGCAGTCGAAACTGCGATGTCCTGGGGCTTTGCAATAAAAGCAAATGATTTCGGCCTTACAGTCTTTTGCTCCGTGACCCTTTTTCCCGCAATTCCTGCAAGTACCGTCTTTTGGCTTCGTTTTGGCCGCTCCATTTGTCCCGGGTTCTTCCTGTCCCAGTCTGTTGCTCCGTCTGTGATCCGTCTCATGACCTCCAAGAACTCCTCCATCGTCTTCGAGTTTAGCGATAGTGCCGTCGCTCTGAGTGACACTTGCTGTATTCCTCCGATGATCAATTGGATTGCATCTGGGACCGGAATGTTTAACCGTTGGATCAAGGTCCATTTCTCGATGGCGTACTCGTCGAAGGTTTCTTTGTGGATCATCCATTTGCGCGCCTCTACTTTCTGCATTAACTTATGGTACGGTATCTTATGATCGAAGAATTTCTTCAATTCTTGTTTTAGAGCCGTCCATGACTCTAATGTCGTTCCTGTTTGTAGGTCGTACCATTTTTTTGCTGCTTTCGTAAAGCGACTCGATGCTGCCAAGAGTGTCGCCCCTTGTGTTGAGCCGTGTATCTCGGCCACCTTGTCCACTCTCCTGATCCAGGCTCCTACGTTGTCGTCTTCGGATCCTGCAAATTCCGGGATTTGCGTGGCCAAATGTGTGACGTTATTTGTGACCTGCCCCTCGGCCATCCTGTTGCGCGTCGATGACCTCGTCGAGTTGGTCGATTCTTCCGAATTGTCCTGAGCGTTGCTTATCTGATTTGTGGCCTCGTTTCCTTGCAGTTGGTTCGTCATAGTTTGCATGAGCAAGTTAAAATGTTGCTGCTACTCCATGATTGTCCGCTGCTGCTCCGTGATTGTCCGTTGCTGTAGCTCGTGGGCTTTTCTCTGTTGCTCCATGAGCTCCTGCATGGATTCCATCATGCGGATCATCATGGTCTCCGTTCTATCCTGATCAGTTCCTCCGACCTTCCGTCCTTTATCAGTCGTCTTGGCTGATGTTCCTTTATCGCGATCCTCGGCTGTCCCGCTTTTCTCCTGGTGCGTCATCAGTCTTTCTATGAGAGCTTCTTTTCCTCCCGTAATTGTCAGGAGATTTTTCCTGGCTTCCTCTTGGAGCTGCTCCACATTCAGCCCCTCTAGCCTGGAGCGTTCCATGTTTAGCTGGGCCCGCGTAAGTACCATACGCCCTTGAGGCTCGTTTGAACTCAACGGCTTTTTTTCGTGAATGTCTTTGTCTCCGCTCGAAGACTCGTGTTTAAACCCGTAACCCGGGTTTTACGCGATTTCGCGGCGATCTCTAATTCGTCTGTTATGTGTTAAGCTTCGCGGTTCATCCCACTTCTGAAATTTAGATGTAGAGGATTTTATAGGATATCGTCAGGATTAGGCGAAGAGGGGGCGGGAAACCACTGACTTGAACACGGAAATCACTGAGCACCAATTATATTCAATGTATGTGTATATAAGCACTTTGAACAGTTAATTAGACTTAGTCGCACTTAATCGCGTCACACTATTCTATCGGCAAGAACTCTTTTAGCTTTCACGCGGACTGACTCGCAGGACCGGCGCGGGTCCCTTCTCGCAGGCGAGTGCCCGTTTTTGGCGAGCACGGCTCAACCCCGGTTCGCTCGAGCTTTCACGCGCTTTTCACGTGCAACACCTGTCGAGGCTTCTCGCAGTGTTCACGTGCTCCGATTTTTCGCGCGAATATTCTTACAGCTTAGAAGCGCTAATTTTTTAATTTATCCATTTAATAAATGTTCGAATACACTACCATTCTGTTGTAAACATAAACGGAGCCGTTTCTGAAAATTTATAATGGTAGATAACAAAACTCGCCGAGGAATATTATTGCAGGCTCTTTTTATTCTGTTTTTCATATCCTCTCGAATTGTCGGAGCTTCTTTGTATACTACTAGAGGTGCGCACGAGACAAAACAAGACGAGATTTCTGCAATCTCGATCTTGATATCGAATTTTCGAGAATCTCGTATACATACAGGGTGTTTGATT
>NW_011965261.1:0-2967 GCF_000949405.1 Vollenhovia emeryi
CCCACGAGAACATACGAAACCACGAGATCTCTCCATGTTGGAGAGGTTTCGACGATACACTGGTTCTTGGAGAATATGTATTGAAAATAGTGCACTTTGTGACATAAGTAAATGCGGTACTAATAACACCAGTTGCCAAGCTAGAGAAATTCGAGAAGAATTCTGCAGATATTTTAATAGTGAAGGTGCTGTACCATGGCAATTCGACCATTGTTAATTCAAACATTGTTATTTATATTACACATAAATTCAAAAGTTAATTAATTAATTTTTATATCAATTATCATTTATTATATAAGTCATTCAATCTTATTACTTATATATGTGCGTGTGCGTGTGCGTGTGCGTGTGTCACTTTCTCTGCTTTTATAACCATTTATTTTATAATTTTGATTTTTAAAAATATAAAACAATATAACATTTGATAGAATTTATTCTTAAAAATATCATTACATTAAAAATACATTAATAAATAAAAACATTATTCATCTTGTTGTTGTTCTAAAGCATCGAATGTTATAGTCAAAATTTGTTTCATTACTTCTCTTCGTTTACGTAATGCTAGTTGTCTTAGTTGACATCCCAACATGAACAAGAAAGAATCAATCTCGTCTGGAACTGGGAGAGGCGGAAGTTCAGGCATAACATCATTATTATCACACAATGCGTCTGCAATTCGTTCTATAGCGCTGGTACATGTATTAGAATCGCTCCTTCTTTTTTTGTTTCGAGTCCCATGTTCTAAAAGAAAGTATATATTATAAATACTAATTACTTTCTCTTAATACTGTATGTACAATGCCATGGAATATTTACTTATCAATACATACTTGGTTCAATGTTTTCTACGCTTTCGCCGTTATCTTCAAGATTATTATTCATTGGGTCTTTGATGTTACTTATTGTACTATAAATTTTTTTTTAATTATTATAAATTATACTAAGGAATCTATTCTGTAACCTTTAATGATGTCGTTACGTATCATTGCACAGCTTTTACATGATATAAAAATCTGTGCAGTGATGCATAACAAGATTGTTAAATGTTACAGAATATGCGTCTAAATACACATACAGGTATAATATCTATAAAGTCGGAAGCACACACTTTTCCATAACACATAATTCATAATGCATAAGAAAATTAACTAATTCCAGAATAAAAATTAAAGATTCTGATTAATTCATTCCCTTATGCAGTATGGAAAAGTGTGTGCTTCCGACTTAACATTTATATAATAATTTTTACGTTTTCAGTAAGCAAGAATCTCGCATAAATGCCATTGAATCATAATGAAACCATTTCTTTCCACTCTCTTTTCTGGCAGATCCACTGGCGCAAGTTTCCGATCTAATTATTCGTCGGTACGTATCGTGAAGACTTTTAAATTTTGTTTTTGTTTCATCAGCCGTAATTTTGCCGTCCAAGGCATTCGCCACTTCCTGCCACAATTTTTTTGTAATTTTTATGTTTCTTTGTGGTAACGGAAGTTTAAAGTTCCAAAGAGGCTCTCGTGACTGAACTTCTAAAATAAGAGTTTCTTCATCGTTGTGATCCAGTTTGGTCCTTATGCCTTCATTAGAATTTCTTTGGGATTTCTTTGAAGCATTTTGCCTCTCAGATAATATTCCTGTCTGTATTGATGTACTGGAATCTGTAATACAAAATTTAAATACTAATTATAAACAACTAACTTGTTTTACATTATTATTATTGACGAGTTTTTAATTTATTGATTGATTACTTGCAGGATGCACAAATATTATATTTACAGCATTTGCGTATCATACGATTGATCAATCGATAAATTAAAATGGTCCTCCCATATATACATATAATTTTCATATTATGTTAAGAACAAGGAGAGAAAATCGAGAAATTTGGGTGTAAGTCCCTTTAATAAAAGTATGTACAAAGATCACACAGAGAAAACGGCGCGAGCAAGGCGACCGCTCGACCGGGTGATCAGCTGTTTTGGTGTTGGCCGCTTGCTTTAGCGACCTATGGCTCAGCTGATCGGTCCGGTCGCGTCGAAAAACGGTAAACTGTTGTTCGTCTCCTATTGTCTCACAAGTTTAGAGAACTCGGAGACAACAGGACGCATAGACTCGTTATTACGAAGCGAACGTTTTCGCTCGGCGATGTCTTTTCGGAGATCTCCTTGAGCCGCTCGTGACATTGCGGTAAAGTGGCCAAGGAGATCTCCCCTTCGCAATAACATTATTCCCACACGACACATGGGTGTCCTGTCCGAAAAATGGACGCCCATTTCATGTCCCAATTATGTCCACGAAATAAGGACGCTCGAAGGGCGTCCTTTTGACGCCCATTATATATCCCGATCATTTCAGTTTTGAACGGACATACCATGGGCATCCTTTGGGTGTCTAACTTGAATGCAAGTGGGACACTTAATGGATGTTAGATCGACGCACAAAGGACGCCCAAATGTGCTTGAAAAAATTGATATTCTAAGAAATCGATTTAATCGCATTCGATAATCGTGATATCGCTTCTGTATTCTCGTATGTTACGAAGGGACAACCGTCAGACCGGTATTCTTTTGTTACTCTCTGCGCATCACACTGATGCATCATCCGATTAATTATAATTAATATAATTTCATCATCCTATCAATCTTCATCATCAATTCTGCAACGTTTATTGGTTCGTCGTAGCCGTGTCGGCTCAGTGTTTGTGCCGGGAGCCAATATCCAGACCAACAACATCACGCTGTTGTGATTGAGAGTAAGTGATCCTAAAATAATCCAAGTTTGTAATTCTCCTTCTCTTTGCATACATGTTTCCAGCTTCCTCATATTTCTGGCTGATTTTTTTACATCACGCGCGCCTCTCTCTTTCTCTCTCGCACGCACGCACGCACGCACGCACGCACCCTCAAACATACAACACACATACGTGCACACACATACACACGCTATTTCTCTCTCTCTCTCTCTCTCTCT
>NW_011965261.1:3229-6086 GCF_000949405.1 Vollenhovia emeryi
TCCAGCTTCCTCATATTTCTGGCTGATTTTTTTACATCGCGCGCGCCTCTCTCTTTCTCTCTCGCACGCACGCACGCACCCTCAAACATACAACACACATACGTGCACACACATACACACGCTATTTCTCTCTCTCTCTCTCTCTCTCCTCTCTCTCTCTCTCTCTCTCTCTCTCTCTCTCTCTCTCTCTCTCTCTCAAACTTCTCTTTTTCTGTCTCACTCTCTTTTTACCGTAAAAATTTACCGTAAATAATTGAATTTATTTCAAAATAATTAAATACAATATAATTTAATAATAATAATGATCAATAATATTATCCTATTATTTAATACTACTTAATATAATTTATAATCTCCCTCCTTCCCCCTCCTCTCTCTCTCTCTCTCTCTCTGTCTCCTCTCTCCTCTCCTCTCCTCTCCTATCCTCTCCTCTCTTCTGTATCTGTAAAAATATTTTAAGATTATAATACAATCTAATGCATTTTTCTCATTCACTCTCTCACTCTCGTTTATTCTCTTGCTTTCACGCTCTCTCTTGTTCTCTCGTTCGCACTCATGCTCTTCCACTCGCTCTTTCATTCGCTTTCTCTCTCTCTCTCTCTCTCTCTCTCTCCCTCCCTCCTCTCTTTCTCTTCCTCTCTTTCTCTCTCCCTCTCCCTCTCTCTAAACACACACGCACACACGAGTACATACTCACTCACTCACTCACTCACATAATTGATATAACATATTATACTTACTTGTCTACGTCTTTTTCCTTTCTTGAATCTTCTTTCCCCCTCCTCTGTCTCTCTCTCCCTCTCTTACTCCTCTCTTCTCTCCTCTTCTCTTCTATCCTCTAATCTATTCTGTATCTGAAAAAATATTTTAAAACTAAAATACGTATCTAATGCATTTTTCTCATTCACTCTCTCACTCTCATTTATTCTCCTGCTTTCACGCTCCCTCTCGTTCTCTCGTTCACACTCATGCTCTTCCACTTATTCTCTCATTCGTTTCATGCTCTTTCATATTCCCTCTCCCAAGTTCCCCCCCTCTCTCTCTCTCTCTCTCTTTCTCTCTCTCTCTCTCTCTCCTCTCTTTCTCTCTCCCTCCCCCTCTCTCTAAACACACACGCACACACATACGTACATACTCTCTCACGCACAATATATTACTTACTTGTCTTTCTCCTTTTTTCTCTCTTCTTCTCCTCTCTTCTTTTTCTATTATATTTTTCACTTTAACCTGTATACACATTAACCTTTAAACTGTCAATACACGTATTGTATCGTAAGCGATACGATATGACATGTATCGTATCGCACAAGCCAGACAGCCAATCAGCTTTTTCCCATAATGTAAATTACCTTTCATGTATTAAGGATGACTGAAAAGTAAATTGGTCTCCGATGCATTATTTATTCACGGGTAAATAAATAAAATAAATCAAAAAATTATTTATTTTATAAATAATTATTTATAAATAATTATTTATAAAATATAATTTATAAAATATAATTTATAAAATATATTTATAAAATTAAATAAATAATTAAAATAATATAATATAATAAATAATATAATATAATATAATAAATAATAAATAGGGAGGGGGTAAAGATGGCGAGGAGAAAAGAGGTTGGTGAAGGAAGGTGGTGAGAGAAGTGTCGGAAGTGAGGTGTAAAGGTGGAGTGTGAGGAAGGAGGAGGAAGTGAGAGTGAGAGGAACGAGAGAGGAACCAGAGGACATGGAGGCGAGAAGAATAGGCGGAAGGCGGAGGAGAAATCGAAGCGGAAAAAGTGAAGCGGTAATGAGTCGGCGATTCGGGACTAGGGAAGGAGGAGGAGAGGGGAGCAGGGGAGAGAGAGCAGCATGGAGAAAGAAGAGGGTTGGTGGAGAGAAGTGAGAGATCGAGAGCGGGCGCGAGAGATCGATTATGAAGAGAGAAAGGAGATTGGCTGGAGAGTTCGAGAGATCGATTCGGCAGGAGGAGTGTGTTCGAGCGCGAGCAGTCGAGCCCGTGGTGGGAGTATACATGGTGTGCTTAGAACTTGGAAACAACGCCCCTTTTTCGCGTCACGGTACCGTTCATTTCCTAGGCTTGCCAACTGTAAAAAAAGTAAATATTTGATAATGCCAGGTTGCTATGCTTGCGTTCGTTTTCTCCCACCGGGAGCAGAAACTATACTGAAACTCTATAGTTCACGTCGCGTAAATTATAGACGAACGCAGGCTATAACTGATTTGCGATTTAGGCAATTCTGGCGATCTGTCTATTATAATAATTTGTTATTTAACAGTGAAATTCCAATATGGTGTGGTGTATTGTCAAATCTTGTCCAAATAAAACAGATCATTGTGACAAAACAGAAGTGTCCTTCTTCAATTTACCGAAGAACGAAGTAATTCGTGAGGGCTGGCTTCGGAAAATCGAGGAGGTTAGGTTACCTTCAAATATAAAAAATGGTAAGTGGTCTTATAAATAATATACATATAGTACGTAATAATATATTTTAAAATTAGAATACATTATTATAATATAACTGAATAATTGTCTGAATAAACGTCTAAAGTATTTAAAGTATTTGAAATGAAAAGAATAAGAAAGTGTAATTGTGCTCACTTAATTTGAATCAGTGCATACTCACTATCTCCATTTTTACGTCAATTACCTATTAATGTCTTGAATCATTTTTAGCAAAGATATGTTCAGCTCACTTTGCTGAACAGTGTTTCCATGTAGGAAGGAGGCAGAAAGTGGGAAAATGTAAAAATCCAAGACGGCTCCTTTTGCCAAATGCATTTCCCACTATATTATCTTCAGCGGAAAATAGGTAAATATATCAATAAATGATGCAAATTACTATGTTTTAAT
>NW_011965262.1:0-6087 GCF_000949405.1 Vollenhovia emeryi
CACACACATTCTCTCTCTCTCTCTCTCTCTCTCTCTCTCTCTCTCTCTCTCTCTCTCTCTCTCTCTCTCTCTCTCTCTCTCTCTGTCGACTGAGCTCCTGATATCTGGTCTTGGCTACGATGAGGGTGTTGATTTGAAGCGTCTGGCTCTTGCTGTCTTTCGGGCAATCATGCCTGACATACTGGAGGGTGAAATCGTGTCGGCGCGTCAACTCAGAGCGAGAACAGTGACTGCTGGAGAAAATGTCGTATCCGGAACATCTGGCGGTGTACCAAGATCTCCCTCGCTGGTGGTCACGCTCTCTTCGGGGACCATTGCTCGAAGCTTGGTCGCTGCAAAGGCTCGTCATCGCAAGCTTCACTCCTCTGACCTCAGTGCTGAGCTTCTTGGAGAGGCTGGCGCTGCTCTGCCGCCCCAACCGTCGCTCATCAATGTGAATGAGTTTTTGCCTGCTGACTTGCACATACTTCGGTCATCAGTAAGAGACGTTGCGAGGAGAAACGGTTGCACAACATTCGTCCGTGATGGAGAGGTCTATATCAGGAGGAAGAAGGAGGATATCGCTACTCGCATCTCATCAGCAGATGACTTAAAAAACTTTTTAGCGGGCTCTCATTAAACTCTCCTATCTCCCCCTCTTTGCTGCCTGCCGTTTCCGCAAATAGCACTCTGTCCCCGTCTTCTCCTCCTTTTTCCCCTAACAGCCTTGCCACCCTGAATGGTGTCTTGTCACGCTCTCACATTGACTGCGGTTTGACTGCAGCTGTATTGGGAGCGGAGGACTTGCGTGTTTGTCATCTCAATGTTAACTCTATCCGTGCTCATATTGAGAGAGTGAGGCACTTTCTTGATTCTCGTCCGCCGTTCCATGTTATCGCCATGTCAGAGACAAAGCTTTGCTCCCTGGTGGATGACGACGTTGTCTCCCTGGAGGGATTTAGATTATTCAGACGTGACCGCAATGCGAGGGGTGGTGGAGTTGCCCTCTTCATTAGCACTTGCTTCAGGGTGAAGGTTCTTGCTTCTTCCACACATGAATGGACTACTAAACCAGGGCTACCTGAGTTCCTTTTCTGTGAGATCGCTTGCCGTGGTGTCTTCCCTATCTTTGTTGCAGTGGTCTATAGACCACCGCATGCTCCGTTTCAGAAGGGCGGAGACTTTCTGCCGTGCCTGAATGGTCTACTTCAAGACTACAGCACCAAGGTAATACTTGGTGATTTCAATGCTGATCAACTGTCCAACAGTGATGATGCAGCATTCGTGCGCTCCATTATTTCTGATAACTCTCTTCGCTTAGTCCCGCACGGTGCTACTCACCACACTGCAACCTCTGACACTTGGCTCGATCTTTGTTTAATTGATCAGGAGGACATTTTGACATGTTACTGGAAGTCTGATGTGCCTTTTGTCGACGGGCATGACCTTATCGCAGTCACCTTGAAGGTGGTGCTTCCCCCTCCTTCTCTCCACAATGACATCACCTATAAGGATTTTGCTTCGGTCGATGAGCACATGCTCAGCACTGGTCTGGCATCTTGTGACTGGTCCGTGTTTGATGAGACGTCTTCTATCGTAAGCATGGTACGGAGTCTTTGTGCCAATATCAATAATGCGATCAACAACGCGGTCCCTGTCAGGACCCTGAGAAAGCGCGGCCGTAAACGGAAACCTTGGTTCACAGCTCATATCAATTCTCTTGTGGCGGAGCGTGACCGACTCTATCGTGTATTTAAGCGTACTCGCTCTCAAATAGCACTAGCTAAATATCGAGCTGCCCGTGACCTCGCCCATCATGAGATTGAGGGTGCGCGACAATTATTCTTTCAAAAGAGGCTGGAATCCCTCACGGACCCGGCCCATATCTGGAAGGAGCTTCGTAATCTTGGTGGTGTTATCCATGTAGACAATGAAGTTCTCGATTTTGACCATGACGCGTTGAACGATCACTTTGCTGGAGTATCCTTTGACCCAATGGAACCCTCAGTAGACAATTTTCTTGCCTCTCTCTCTCGTCTTGTGCCGGTGCTGCTGACGTTGGTTTCTCTTTCAGGCCGGTTACTGCCGAGGAGGTACTGAGTGCTATCAGACACTTCTCTACAGAAGCCAAAGGCTTTGATGGTATTCCCAGGTCTATTGTGATGGTTGCATTGCCGTTTCTTATGCCTTTCCTCATAAAAATTTTCAATACCTCTTTCTCTACCTCCTCTTTCCCGGCTGAGTGGAAGAGGTCTATTATTGTAGCGCTGGCCAAGGTGAAGAATCCATCGTCCGTCAATGACTTCAGGCCTATAGCCCTACTATGTTTCTTATCGAAAGTGATGGAGAAACTAGCTTGTAACCAGATTCTTGCTTTCCTTGACGAGCGCTCGATACTGGATCCTCATCAAACTGGCTTTCGACCCCAAAATAGCACTCAAACCGCACTTCTCAAACTAACGGACGACATTCCTACGGGCATAGACAGACGACAGCTTACTATGCTGCTACTTTTTGACTTCAGCAAGGCCTTTGATTCTGTGTGTCATGTGCTACTTCTTCGGAAGCTCATTGGTTATGGTTTCACTCCTGCTGCGGTGAGGTGGTTGGCATCTTATCTTGGTGGTCGCTCCCAGGCGACACTGGGTAATGCAGGTGAATTATCAACCTTTCGTACTTTAAACAAGGGAGTACCCCAGGGATCTGTTCTTGGTCCATTGCTGTTCCTTCTGATTATCAATGATGTCGGCGTGGACTTTTCCCCTGACATATCGCATATTATATATGCGGATGACCTCCAGGTCTACCTGCGTTTCTCACGGGATGGGCTGGGCGAGGCGAAGACCAGGATGAGCAATGTCGCAAATTGTGTCTTGGACTGGGCCGCGCGCAACCGTCTGAAACTTAACGTGGCCAAGACAAAGGCAATAGTCTGTGGCTCCCTGTCATATGTAAAGGATGTCTATTCCTTGCCCGACAATTTCATCCTGATAGGTGATGCCCGTGTTCCTTTTGAAACAACTGTGCGCAGTCTTGGGGTGGTGCTGGATAACAAACTCTCATGGAGGGACCACGTTGCGAGTGTCTCGCAGAGAGTGCACTCGGTGATGTATCGCCTTCGTCATTTTCGGGCTAGCACCACTCTCGCACTGCGTAAACATCTGATTGAGGCGTTGGTTTTTCCTCTGGTGGACTACTGCTGCCTTGTTTATGGTGGTATTTCTAATGAGCTCGCCACTAGGGTCCAGCGTCTCGTCAACATGGGAATCAGATATGTTTTTGGCATCAGGCGGGATGAGCATGTTACCCCTTATCGTGTGCGCCTCGGATGGTTGACGTGTGAGGCTCGCAGGAGATATTTCCTTGCGTACCTCACTTATAAACTTCTGTCTCTCAGGAACCCGGTATATCTGGCGAATTTTTTTATTGCCAACCAGTGTGTGCGGCCCGCGAGGGGTGAGATGACTCCCTTACTGGTTCGTCCTTTCAGGACGGAAGCCATGCGTCTGTCCTTCCATGTCTCGGCCGCCTATTTCTGGAACTCCCTTCCTTCGGCCATACGCGATCTTCCCACCTTACCGTCATTTAAGACCGCCATAAGGGAATATCTTTCTAACAACTGAGCCATTTTCCATCTCCTTCTTCATATCTTCCATCTCACTCAGTCCCACACCTCATTCTACCTTTTCATCCCTGACTTTATTTGTCTCTTCAGCTTGCCTTCCTTGTTTCCTCTTTAAATCGAGAGCCCAACGTTTTCTCTATGCGGCAGTTTCAGCCGTCATATATATTAATATTTCACATAAATTACTGTATTACATCTTATGTTCTTGCTGTGTGTAATTGCTTATTATTGCTAACGCTACTGTTCTGTTACTTATTTCAAATCTTTGCTACTTACTGTATTCTTATTTTTACTTTTTCTTTTTCTTTTTGCTTGTTCTATGCTGACAAATTTTTGTCAAACGCGTACTTTGTACAACATAATGTACAGTAATAAAATTAAATCAATCAATCAATCAATCTCTCTCTCTGTATAAATAATGATGTCGTGGAAAGTGGTGACTGCACGATTGATGGGAAGAAGCGTTATGGATATTCCTAAAATTACAATTAACAGAAATTAGATTTAAATAAAAATAAAAACACGGACTTATTCGAACCAAGCAACGTGAAAGAGCACTTAAAATATCTTAAAAATTGCAAACAATGAAAAGAAAGATAAAATAGTGAGTCTGACCTTTGTCTTGCAACAACCGAATTAAAAAAAATGATAAATCTCTCTAAAGTCCTCAAATGCGTCTGTAGGAAGTACTGCGGTGTTCCAGGGAAGTTCTCCAAATCTTGATTAGAGCGTTGATGTATTCCTAGGCTCAATCTCCTCACTAGGGTTTCAAGAAGTTATTCTTTACGAGATAGAGATTTCTGAGGTGGAGCTGTGAATAGTCGAATAGGATTAATATAGTTGATTATAAACGTCACGACGTTAAGCCATGACGAGACAAAAGTAAGGCAGTTGACAATGACCATCACGGTTGTAAGCCGCGATGATCTTCGGGTGTGCAGTTTCCTGCGTACGTCGCGGATGCAATCCGCGACGAGTCTCAATGAATGCAGTTGCCTGCATACGTCACGGTCGCGGACCGCGACGAGTCTCAAAAGGTGCAGTTGCCTGCGTGCGTCACGGTCGCGAACCGCGACGAGTCTCAAAAGGTGCAGTTGCCTGCGTGCGTCACGGTCGCGAACCGCGACGAGTCTCAAAAGGTGCAGTTGCCTGCGTGCGTCACGGTCGCGAACCGCGACGAGTCTCAAAAGGTGTAGTTGCCTGCGTGCGTCACGGTCGCGAACCGCGACGAGTCTCAAAAGGTGCAGTTGCCTGCGTGCGTCACGGTCGCGAACCGCGACGAGTCTCAAAGTGTGCAGTTGCCTGCGTGCGTTGCGAATGCGAGCTGCGACGTGTCTCAGAATATGCAGTTGCCTGCGTGCGTCGCAACCATTATCCGCAACGTGTCTCATGATTGACAGAAAATAGGCAGAGAAAGTACCTTTTGGAAATCCAGGCGATTCCTCAGTACGAACAGCGTCAATCAACGTTCAAGAGATGCAATCCCGGATATGATCGCGGAATGCGTCCGTCCCTCGTCTGGTGGTATTGCGTGTGTAGCGGGACTTAAGGTGGCGACGGATTAATCCGTCGTCAAGCAGGGCGTGGGCCCAGTGAGATGAGCCGAAGCTCAAGCTAACTAACCTCGCAGGTCCTTCTGGTACTTGCCCTGTTAATTAGCAGACTCGCAAGATCTCTCAGCGCTTGATTCTAACTCCCCAATGCACCTCTCGATGGTCAGCGGGAATAGAAGATTCACAAGTCTTTGTGTACGTCTTATCGGTCCACGAGACAGCTCAAGAAGAAGGAGGCAGGTGAACGAACTGTGTGTTCCGGCGCCTCGCAACCAGACTCTCCCACCACTGCGCATGATCGCCACGAGCGGCCATTTCGTGCAACGAACTGGTCACTCGTAGCGCCCTCGTTTGTTTGTTAGCGGGACGGCGTGAACGGGGTATTTTCACGGGATCAAATTATTCTCTTTTTATACACACTCTCCCTCTCTCTCTCTCTCAGAATTAAAAGAGAATAATAATAGGATAGTCTGTCTAAACGCTCAGGGATTATTGAGGCACAAGGACGAAATTGAGAATGTATTGTTAGGGGAAGTTAGACCGAATGTATTAGGATTTACAGAAACACATGTAACACAGTTGGTTGAGGATTTCGAACTGCAAATAAATGGGTATGTATGCGTGAGAGGAGACTCTGAATCTAGCAGAATTGGGGGTGTATTATTGTTTATAGATAACAGAATTAAATTTGAATTAGTAGATATTAATATATAACGAAGGTCGACCGTCTAAGGAGGATGGCCGAGGTGCGCTTGCGCGACCTCGACGACTCCTTGGACGTCGAAGAAGTGAAGGGGTGGGTAGCAGAGGCCGGGCATTGTGGCGCCTCCGACGTGCAGTGCGGAGCGCTGCAGCCGGCCGCCGGAGGCAGCCACAGCCTCTGGATGCGCCTGCCCCTCACTGCGGCGAGGGAGCTGACCCGGGGAAGGA
>NW_011965263.1:0-6087 GCF_000949405.1 Vollenhovia emeryi
TGTTAGAAATTGAAAATTTCGCAAAAAAAACGGTTTCCATAAATAAATTTAAAAAATAAATTAATTTTTCGGATAAAAAAGAAGTTGCAACAACCGAGAATCGAACCCGCTACCTCGGGCTCGTGAAGCAAGCACGCTACCGCCTGAGCCGCCGGACCACTTGAAGAGCGGGATAACTTTTCCGTATGTAAGGTGCTCGAAAACTTTGAACCCTTTTTTCTCGAAACTGGCTGAATATGGCGCCCTAATATTTAAGTATATTAACACCCTAAGGGTAAACTACCACTACACGAAGCCTCGTTCCGAACTTCATTTCCCAGAGCGTAGTCTCCCCTTGTTAGCTTGTCGGTGAGCAAGTTCGCGTGTTGTCCTGGAAGCCGGCGGGCCCTGGTAGGCTGCTCGAGGCCGTTGTCCAGCGAGGTTGAGACAAAGATCCGTGGATAAGAGCTTCTGCGACCGGTTCCTTGATTTTGCGGATTCCCTTAGGTTCAATTATCTCGTGCGTGATGAGTGCCAAGGCTCTTTGTGTCACTGACTCGAGTTCTCTTAAGTGAGAGAGAGAGAGAGAGAGATTCGGTACCGAGCACTTCCGACGCATCGGAAGATCAAGAGACTACTGGCCACGCTGACACGATTGCGTCAGCGGCCGCGCGACGAAACTTGTCGCAGAGAGAGAGAGACAGAGAGCGGAGAGAAAGAGAAAGAGTGACACCGCTTGGTTATAGGCCGAGGCCCCGTGCGGCTAGAGTTGTAGGCCGCCCGCTCTTTTCAAATTGAACTCTGAGTATTTCCACTCACTCAGAGCGGAACGTTCGTACGTGTTTTCTGAACATTTTCCGCCCGCCTTCGTTAATGTAAATTAACGAACGAGTTAAACTGTTTGAGTGGAAATTGGCAAGGGACAGATTTTAGCGACAGGACGTTTGAGGAGAGAGGTCTGGGTTTTGATTGTAACGACTCGTGTGAGTCCATCCTGTCCTGGGTGAGTTTCTACGATTCGTCCCAATGGCCACTTGGATGGAGGGTAACGTTCATCGACGACCAGCACGAGAGCGCCTTCTGGATTGACGGGTTGGCTCGGTTCCACTTGTAAACGGCTAGGTATCGTTGCAGGCATTCACTTGACCAACGTTTCCAAAAGCTTTCCAGCATCTGCCGGTTGAGTTGCCACCGAGACAGATGAGATTGCCTTTCAAACTCGAGTGATGGTTCTGGTATAGTAGCGGGAGCGCAGCCCATCAGAAAGTGCCCTGGTGTCAGGGCGTTGATGTCTTCCGGATCGTCAGAAAGAGGGCTGAGAGGTCGAGAATTGAGCACGGCTTCAACTTGAGACAAGAGTGTCGACATTTCTTCGTAAGTGAGATGGTGGTCTCCGATCGCACGCTTCAGATGGAATTTGACTGATTTGACGCCCGCTTCCCATTTCCCTCCAAAATGAGGTGCGGCTGGTGGGTTGAACAACCACTGAGTTCCGTCGTTTGCCAAAAGATTTGCTAATGCTCCGCATTCAGTTGTTGCAGAGGAAAAGAGTCTGTTGAGCTCGGCGTCGGCTCCCTTCAGATTAGTGCCGCAATCACTACGCAAAGTAGCGCAAATTCCCCGTCGTGACGTGAATCTTTTATAGGCTGCGATGAATCCGTCAGCTGTGTAATCAGTGACCAGTTCCAAATGCACTGCGGAGGTGACCTGACAAACGAATAAGGAAATGTATGCCTTGTATGATTTAGCATTTTTCCCTTTCCATGTCTTGATGATAAGAGGCCCGGCGTAATCAATGCCACTGTGCAAGAAGGGGCGAGATGGAGTCGCGCGTTCGATGGGAAGCTGACCCATCAGTTGTTGAGCCCTTTGTTGACGATATCGGGCACATTTCACGCAGTTTAAAATGTGAGACCGGACTGGGGCTCGTCCTCCAACGATCCAATAGTTATTTCGTAAAAATGTCAAAGTCACCTGTGTGCCTCCGTGCATTGTTCGAATGTGCGCATCAGAGATGATAAGAGACGTTAGCGCTGATCTTCGGGGAAGAATGAGTGGATGCTTTGCTTCTGGCGACAGCAGAGATGAGTTAAGGCGCCCGCCGACACGGAGAAGACCTTTTGAGTCGACGATCGGAGTGAGGCGTACGAGTGAGCTTGAGCGCGGAAGTACTTCACCCTTCTTCAAAATGGTGAGCTCATGATTGAAATGAGTCCTTTGAATTGTCTGGACCCAGAACTCCATTGCGGCCTTTAGTTCGTGCGTGGTTAGCGGGCCAGATGGAGGAGTCAAGGCACGTCGGAAGCGGGTAACGCCTCTTCGGCACCAGGCAGTGATTCGAGTCAGTCGATTTAGATCGGAGTATCGTTGCAGCAAGTCCCATGGCTCAGTTAATTTGCGAGGGGCTATGACCGCAACGTGAGTAGGTCGCTCTTCTAACATCGTTTCTTGAATCCATAATTGAGGTGGGTGAGGCCAGGAGGAGGTATCTTGCAGGAGCCACGATGGTCCGGTCCACCAGATAGAGTGATTGGCGAGTTGATTTGGAGACAGTCCGCGAGTGCCACAGTCCGCCGGGTTGTCCGTTCCCGGCACAAATTTCCATATTGCATGCGGCAGTGTTTCTTGGATAAACCGCACTCGATTATGGACGTAGTCCTTCCAACGAGAAGGGTGATTGTTGATCCAGGTGTAAGTGATTGCAGAATCGGTCCAGAGATAGATCGCTTGAGTATTTAGAGTCCAGACTGCAAGTACGCGATTTACAAGCTTAGCCAAAAGCACAGCACCAGACAGTTCCAGGCGCGGTATCGTTAGTCGTTTAAGTGGGGCGACCTCGGTTTTAGAAACCACTAAATGAGACGTGATGTCTCCATTGCTGGAGAACACGCGGATATAAACTGCTGCGCAAATAGTGAGCTTGGACGCGTCACAAAACCCGTGAACCTCCACGGCATGATTATCTGCAATGCCTATCCAACGAGGGAAGGATAGGCAAGGCATATCTTGAAGCTCTTCCACGAATTCACGCCACTTTACGGCGGCATGAGAGGGTAACGGTTCGTCCCAGCCGATCTTGATGGACCATAATTCTTGCATGATGATTTTAGCCTTGATGATGACAGGCGACACCAATCCCAGAGGGTCAAACAATTTTGCGATGGAGGATAACACTCGTCGTTTTGTAATCTCGGCAGTAGATGTAGATGCTAAGGTGAAATGGAACGTGTCGGTAGAAGCGTTCCAGCACAATCCAAGTATATTTGTAATGGGGGTGTCATTGATTTGACAAGATGTCGAATGAGCTTGTTTTTCCGGTGCTATTGCGCGGAGGACATCTGGATGATTGCTCACCCACTTTTGTAGCGGAAAACCGCCCGCCATGCAGAGTTGATGTGTCTGCTTTGCAAGTTCTTGAACGGCCGAAATCGAGTCACCTCCTCCGAATAGGTCGTCAACGTAGCGTCCCTTTTGTAAGATAGGAACGGCAAGAGGATAATTGGCACCTTCATCCATGATTAATTGTTCCAGTACGCGAAGAGCGAGGAATGGGGCACAAGCCAATCCATAAGTCACAGTGGTTAGCTGAAAGGTGGTGATCCGGTTGGTTTTCGCGAACCAGAGTATGCGTTGAAAGTCCCAGTCAGAATCGTGTACATTAATCTGACGAAACATCTTCTCCATGTCAGATGAAAAGACATATCGGAAGAGGCGGAACCACAGCAGAACGTTGAGTAGATCGACTTGTAATTTAGCTCCAGTGTGTAAGAGATCGTTCAATGAATGACCTGATGACGTCCGGCTTGATCCGTTGAAGACGACCCTTAATCTTGTTGTAGAACTACTTTCCCGTATAACTCCATGATGTGGGAGATAATATGTGAGTGATGGCTCAGGTTGACTCTCCGGAACGCGAGTCATATGTTGTAATTGTTCGTAGTCGAACATAAAATCCGAGTAGAGTTTGGAGTAATCGGAATCGTCTTCCAATTTCCTGTGAAGACGATGGATTATCCGAATAGCCTTTGATTTCGAATCGCCAAGGCGATCTGGTGGATGTTTGAATGGTAGGCGAACAGTATACCGCCCTTGCTTATCCCGAGTATGTGTTGAGACAAAATGTTGTTCGCATTCTGATTCTTCGGGAGTGAGAGACGACGTGACTGTCGAGGGGATTTCCTCGATGTTCCAGAACCGCTGAAGCAGTTCATGAAGTTGATGATCGAGCGAGACATGGAACCCGTGAATATCTTGAGAGAGAGAGAAGCTAGTCCTGACGGACCCAAGATGATCCATCCGAGTGATGTTCTTTGCGCAATTGGCGCATCCGCGTCTCCCTTCACTACTCCGTCTTCCAAAATTTGGGCGTAAACATCCGCGCCCAAGATAAGGTCGATATGCTCTGGTGAGGTAAAGTCCTTGTCAGCTAGAAGTAGATCTTGCAGATGAGGCCATGTTACGGTTTCGGTTTGCATGGACGGCAGAGATCCCGTCAGCCTTGGTAGAATGTGTGCGGAAACAAAGTATTCCGATTTCGATGGAAAATGTGGCTTGATCTTGAACGACACCTGTCCTTTGGTTTTGTTTGATCGTTGAGCGCCCACGCCGACCAGAGAAATTGATGATTTAACTTATTTTTGAGGTTGCAAATGCTTTGAGCAAGCGCATTCTGGTAACGAGGAACTCGCTCAATTGAACCCACGTCGGAGGTTCCTTGGAGAGTCCTAGCGTATGCTCCCATGCCTTTAATGACTTTGCGTCGAGACGTTGGACCGCAGTAAAGATGAGAAAGTCATCCCACTTTTGCCCTGGTCGATTTAGAGTATCTAAAGTGCGGTAAATCTGCATGACGTTCGTATTGAGTTGTTCCAATTCCGAAGCTGATTCCTTAGTCATGCGCTTGAGAGAGAGTAATGTTTGGAGGGCTGCATCCACTAAGCGTTTATTCTCATAGACTGCTATTAAGGAGTCCCATGCCCTTTGGAAATTGTCAGCTATTAGTGTGGTATTCTTGAGAAGAAGTGAGGCAGATCCAGTCAAGCTGGTCTTCAAATACTGAAGCTTCTCAACCAATGTCAAGGTAGGATGGTCCACAATCAGAGAGATGAATAAGTCCTTGAATGACAGCCAATCCGCCGGAGACCCATTGAATGTTGGCAGGTCGATTGGAGTCAGTAGAGCATGATAGAGAAGAGAAGGAGCTGCGTAATTCTGAGAAGTACTAGGCGTTGAAAGTAGCCGATGCGAGGTTTCCGTATCCTCTTCAAGCAGCAGACTCATTTGTCTGACAGCTACGAGATAGGCTTCAAGAGTTGTTGAGAAGAGACCTTCCGAGAAGTATGAGTGATGCAGAGCTGACGTTGCTTCTTCCGAATTAAGTCTTGTTATTGTTAAACCGAGGGTACGGTGTCCTAGAGAAAATTGCAACCACGGCTCTCTCAGAGATGCAAGACGCGCTTTTACCCGTGGAGGATTAAGATTAGAATATCCAACTTTAATCAGTCGGTCAACCGCAGTGTCAATTAATTCTTTGAGAACGAGCTGATGCTCGATTCGATCTTTGACGTGACTCAGTCTCATCCTCAGGCCGCTCATGAGAATCCGGCTCGAAGGACCAAAATGTTTAGTAAATAGACAGCTCAGTGAGGGGGACGTTGTAGTCCGCTTTAATATAGAGCGGCGAGAGAACGGACTAGAAATCACACAATGCTTGTAGTAAACAATGGTTTAATTTGAGACACAATTAAGTAGAGAAATCTTCAATCGTAGCTGCAATCGCAGTCGTATCGGGTTATGATATCGAAGGACCGAGTAATCTGTACTTGACAGGACAACCGTTGACGACAATCGGCTGCTTAATGATTCGCCTAAATAAAGTAACTAGAAATGCTCGAGATCAACCGGTTGACCGAGCATGTACATAATATTGTAAAACAATTGGTCATCGAATTCACATGGATTCGATGGAGAGAACGCAATGTTAGCGCGCTCTTAAATGATCCAGTAAATGTCAGAGAATATCCGTTAGTGGATTTGACAAACAATGGATAATATACGAAACATATTAGAAAAAGTTGCACAGTGTACGCCCAAAGTGAATAAAGATAA
>NW_011965264.1:0-6089 GCF_000949405.1 Vollenhovia emeryi
GTAGCAGTAAGCACACGTGGCATTTGATCGTAAAGATACTCGCAAGACCAATGTGAATTTCGTGTACGATGTATCGAAATGATAGTGCCACGTCGCAGTTTCGGCACCACATTTCTTCGGCCAATTTTGCTACATCAACAATACGACGGCCTTCGATGATACAATCGGAGAGATCTTCGTTTTGCACTTTTCGTCGCTTACATGCTATACTCAAATTTTCTTTCCACTTTATTTTTCGTTTCGTAGAAAACTGGCCGTTTTTATCGCGAATACGAGTAGCCGGGGTTGCCATAGTTTCGTGTTGTATACAACACAAGTAAAAATGTGGTTAGCAGTCTTACCAATATCGAAATATTGCAACGTTGCCACGTTTCGGTTGTAATTTCGATGTGATAAAAATTATAATTATTTATACAATTAATGACCAGAAAGTTATTTTTTATCATTATTATGATAATTGAGAAACTTAGGACTATATTGTAACCAGTTTTTTAGATTTTTTATTACAGTCGTTTCGACAAATGTTGAAGTTGGTACCAGCGTGTAAGACACTTCGTTTTTAATTAATTAGCCGTATCTGGGATTAATTACATAGTGTTATTATACATTTCTGGAAACTAGAAGTTGCACGGAACACGGTGATATCAAATATGCATTTATTAATGCGTTAATGAAATTGTTTTTTTCGAGACTCTATTTTGACTCACTGCGATGCTCTAGCTACCTTAATGACAAATTGATTGTTAGATCGTGTAATCGTTGTGAAAAAAAATTGTGATTGAGTTGGACGTTGAAAACCTGCTATCGCATAATACAGAACTTTCTTCTATTTGAGTTTGATTTCGATCATTGGTCTTGTGGTTTTTTTTAGCGTTGATTTTAAGAAAGGTAAAAGAAATATGCCAAGTATAAGCGCCATTTAATCAAGATTTATATAATATAAAAGATAACGCTCGTATTCTGTTTGACAATAACAATAATGTAAATAAGGAGGCCAAGTTTAACGAACTATTCGGTTGACAGTATTGATAGATTTTTTTTCTAATGAATATGGTTATAATTACATCTAAAGATATAGAACTATGATGACAACGGTCTATATCAGGTTAATGGGCCTATATAGAATTGTGTTAGGTTGTTTCAGAAAATTGTTCAAATTATCTCCATAATCAATAGAACAAACGAACAGTTATGGTACCGAAATTTTTTGTATGATATGTAATGTGTAGTACCTTAATTATCTGGTGACCGTTTCTGCTATGATGATTCGTCAGATGATATTATAAATCGCTCTTGACTCTTTCGCGTCTCAAAAAGAAGTGAATCATATTAGAAGGCAGTCGAAAGTTGAGGCATGGTCATTTGATATTGGTATTGTTTATAGGTTAAACGTGATGTAGCGTTTCCGGTGTGATCGAGAGTGACACGTGTGAGAGTTGAGCGAGAATTAAGAAAGCGAGAAGGAGAGAAAGAGGAGCGAAGTGAGAGCGAGAGCGTGTGGAGGTGAGAGCGTGAAGGGAAAGGGACGCAAGGGAGAGGAGGGAGTTAAGGTAAGGGTGAAAAGGGAAGTGAGAGAGGAGAAGTTAGGAGAAAGTGGGAGGATACAGGTTAGAGCGCGGAATAGGAAACACGGAGAGAGGTAGTGAGAGCAGTGGGAACAGCGACGGGCGCGAGCGCCGGAAAGCATAGAGTAGGCGGAACGTAGAGGGGAAACAGGAGAGGGAAAAACGGTAGGCAGGACAGGCCATAGAGTAAGAGTAGAGAAAGAATAGGGAAAGAAAACTAGAAATGGAGGTAAACGAGGAAGAAGTACAGGAGGATAAAATAGAATTAGAAAGAATAAGTAAAATAAAAGGAAAAGGAAGAAGTGGGAGTACAGGAACGCTAGAGGAAATATGGAAACGGAAAAGAATAGAGTTAGATAGTAGTGGAGGGAAAGACATATTTAGAAAGAGTAGGAAAACGATGAGATCTCCGAAGGAAGGGATAGGAGAAGGAGAGAGAAGTATAGAGGAAACGTTGAGAGAGATGATGAAGGAGCTGAGGAGAGAGGTAAGGGAGGATAGTAGAAAAATGATGGAGGAGTTGAAGGAAGAATTTAGAGAGAGAGAGAGGAAGGCAAGAGAAGAAAGAGAGGAAATAATAAAAGAAGGGAGAGAACAAATGAAGAAATGGATGGAGGAGAAGGAAGAGATGAAGAAGCATATAGAAAGGTTAGAGAAGAAAATGGAGGAGATGCAGGCAAGGAAGCAAGGAACGAATGAGAATGGAGGAGAAGCAAATGAGGAGGTGAAGAGGCTAGCGGGGAAGATGAGAGGTATAGAGATAAGAATAGAAAGGGAAGAGAGAGAGAAGAGAAGGAGGAATATAGTAATAAGAGGGATAAGAGGCGGAAAAGAGAAGGTAGAGACAGAGATTAGGAAATTAATGAAAGAGAATGGAGTAAAAGAGGAAGGACTAGAAATCAAGACGATAGAGGATGGAAAGGAAGGAGAAGTAAAATTAGCGGTGGTAAAGATAGGAGATTTGGAGGAGAAGAAGAGATTGATGAGAGAAAGAAGAAAGGAGAAAAAGGAGTGAGAATCGAAGACGATTTAACGTGGAAGCAGAGAAGGATGAAATGGAAAATGGAAGAAGCAGCAAGAAACGAAAGAGAAAATGGCAAAAGAGTGTGGCTGAGATATGGACGGATTCAGATAGAGGGGAAGTGGTGGAGGTGAGATGAGGAGGAAGAAGTAATAAAGGACGGAGAAGGGAGGATATGGAAAGAGAAGGGGGGCGAATAGATGGGGTAAGGGGTGAGAAAGAGGAAGAGAGGAGGAGAGATGAGACAGAGGGGAAGAGGAGAAGAGGAGGGGGGAAGGGATGTAATAGAGGTAAAGGAAGAGAGGAAAGAAAGGGGGGAGTGGAAGTGGAGGGTGGAGAGGAGATAGGAGAGAGAAATAGGAAGGTACAGAGAGGAACAAGGGGGGGGGCAAAAAGAAGGAAATAGAGAAAGGTAAGGGGTGAAAAAGAAAAAGAAAAGCTTAGAGGAGAGGATGGAGAGAACATAAAGATAGCATTTTGGAACGTAGCAGGTTTGAGTAACAAGGATAGAGAATTCTGGAGAGACCTGGAGAAATGGGATGCAATAGTAATGATGGAGACGTGGGTGGAGGAAAAAGGATGGGGAAAGGTGAGAGATAGGCTTCCAGAGGGATTCATATGGAGAATGCAGGCGGCGGTAAAGAAGAATAAGAAAGGAAGGGCAGCAGGAGGAATGATGATAGGTATAAGAAAGGAGGTAACAATAACGGATACGGAGAGAGAGGAAGAGTCAGAGGGAGTCATGATAGGTAAGGTAAAATTGGATAAGAAGATAATTAGAGTGGTAGGAGCATACGTAAATGGAGACATGGAGAGGAAGCTAAGTATACTGGAAGGATGGATGGAGCAAAAGGAAGAGGGAGTAAAAACAATAATAGGGGGAGATTTCAATGCGAGGACAGGAGAGGAAGGGGAAAAGGAAAGTATAGAAGGAACCGATGAGTGGACGTTCAAGAGGTGTTCGAAGGATAAGAAGATAAATAAGGAAGGAAAGAAGCTGATTCAAAGTATAAAGGAAAGAGGATGGTATATTTTAAATGGAGGAGAGAGAGGGGACTTGGAAGGAAACTGGACATACTCAGGAGGAAGAGGCGAATCAGTCATCGATTACGTGATAGTGGAACAAGAAACGGAGGAAGAAATAGAGAGAATGGAAATAGTAGACAAGATAGACTCGGACCACCAGCCAATAGTAGTATGGCTGAAGGGACATAAGAATAAGGAGGCGAGAAGAAAGAGGACAGAAAGAGAGGGAGGAAGAGGAGTATGGGACGAGGAGGGGAGAGAAGCATTTAGAGATAAACTAGGAGAAATAAAAACAGGAGAAGGAAGATTGGACGAGGAAATAGATGGAATGGAAGGAAGAATTAGAGAAGCGATGGAGAAAGTAGAAGGGGAGAGGGAGACGGGAAGAAGAAAAAGGAGAGGATGGTGGGATGAAGAATGCAAGGAAGTGAAAGGGACGGCGAGGAAAGTGTTAAAAGAGTGGCTGAGAGGAAAAGGCGAGAGGCAGAAATACAGAAGAAAAAGGAAGGAATACAAGGAGTTATGTGAGAGGAAAAAGGAAGAAGAGAACAAAAAACTGGAGAAAGAGGCGGAAAAAGTGCACACGGAGGAAATGGTATGGAGGGTGGTGAACAAGGAAAGAAAGAAAAGGAAGAAGATAAACACAGAAATAGAAATGAAGCAATGGGAGGAGTATTTCAAAGCTTTGCTGGGAGGAGTGGAAAACAAAGTGGTATGGGGGGGGGAAAGGGAGGAGAGAAAGGGAGAGGAAGGGGAAATAGAGAGAGAAGAGATAAGAAGAGCAATAAGTAAGGTGAAAGATGGAAAGGCAGCAGGAAAGGACGGAATACCGAACGAAGTATGGAAATATGGAGGAGAAAAGTTAGAAACATGGATTGGGGAGGTATGTAATAGGATATGGAAAGGGGAGGGATGGTCAGAGGGGTGGAAAGAAGAAATGATAGTACCAATAGTAAAAAAAGGGCAAGGAGGTAGGGTAGAAGATTACAGGGGAGTAACGATAATGCCGACGCTATACAAGATATATGCGTCGGTATTAGCGGAAAGGATAAGAGAGGAAATCGAGGAGAAAGGGATACTATCACCAACACAAACAGGTTCAGGAAAGGGATGGGAACAATAGACAGTATATATGTAATGAACTACCTAATCAGTAGACAGATAAAGAAGAAAGGGAGGAAATTAGTAGCATTATTTGTGGACCTAAAGGCGGCATATGATTCAGTGGATAGAGGGATATTGATAGAAGCGATGAGGAAGAAGGGAATAAGGGAGGGAATAATAGAGAGAGTGGAAGAGATAATGAGAGAGACAACGAGTAGGGTAAGAGTAAGAGGAGAAATAGGAAAGGAATTTTGGACAGCAAGAGGACTGAGACAAGGATGCCCATTAAGCGCGGATTTATTTAATATATTATTAGCGGATCTAGAAGAAGAAATGGGAAAGGTTAAATGGGGAGGGATAAGGCTGGGAGAGGAGAAAATATACTCGATTACATATGCGGATGATGTGGTGGTGATAGCAGAGGACGAAGGATGTATGATAGAGAGACTGGAAAGATACATGGATAGTAAAAGGCTGGAATTGAACGTGACAAAGACAAAGATAGTAAGATTTAAAGAAGGAGGAGGAAGGTTGAGTACGGTGGATTGGAGATGGAAGGGAAAGAAGATAGAAGAAGTAAAGGAGGTGAAATATCTAGGGTACGTATTACAAAGGAATGGAGGACAGGAAGCACATATAAGGGAAAGAGTAGCAAAGGCAGCAGCAGTATCAGGACAAGTATGGGGAATAGGAAAGAGAAGATTTGCGAGAAAATGGGAAAGAAGGATAGCGCTATTCGACAAACTAGTATGGACAGTGGCGAGTTATGGAGCGGAAATTTGGGGATGGAGGACGAGGAAGAAAATGGAAAGCCTTCACGAGAGACACTTAAAATGGATTTTAGGGATCGATAGATTGACACCAGGATACATGATAAGAGAGGAGATACAGAGGGAGATGATGAAGAGCAGAGCAGGAAAAAGGGCATGGAAATTCGAGGAAAGACTATTAGAGGGAAGAGGTAGCATATTAGCGCAGAAATGTTTATGGGAAATAAGGGAGAGTGCAAAGGGAGGTAGGGAGATGTCAAGCTGGGAGATAGAGAGGAAACTATTTTTAGAAGAAAAGGGTTTAGATAGTAAGGAATTAGAAGAAGAAAGGGAGGAAAGGAGGATAGAGTACGAAGAAATAGAGAGAAGGGACAAGGAAATGCAGAGAGAAGAAAGATGGAAAAAAATAAGAGAGTCAAAAAGCAACAGATGGTACGGGAGGATAAAAGGAGAGGGGATACCAGGATATTTGAGGAAAGGATGGGGGGAGAGTAGATGGAGGAGGGTGTTAAGATTTAGATTAGGCAATGAAATGAAGGAGGGAAAATATTGGGAGAAGGAGGAAAAGAGAAAATGTAGATTGTGCGAGAATGAGATAGAGTC
>NW_011965265.1:0-6092 GCF_000949405.1 Vollenhovia emeryi
AGACTGCCGCCGCAAGCCAGGGGGGAAAGACACCCCCGGCCCCAGCAACAGCCCCCCGCCTCCGGCCCCCCGGACCCCGACCTGGGAATACGTCCCAGCGGCTCCGGAGGGTCCCAGGCCACCGAGCCCCGCCTCGGAAACGTCCGAGCGGCCCCGGCAGCCCGTCACCTCGTTGGAACAAGCGGGACCGGCTCCCCATGCCAGGACACACGCCCCGAAGGGACGTCGTCCCCAGACACAGGGAGTACCGGCCCGCAGCGTCCGTTGCCGGACTCACTAGACTGTGGGCCCGACCCTCCTCCTGTCCGCCCACCCAGCGACCCGCACCACGTACGGTTACGCCGCCAGGGTCGGACCCTCCCCCGCCGCCGAGACAGGACCACGTCCAGCCCAACGACGGGAGAGCCACCCCCTGCAACCCTGCCGGAACACCAGCGTGCAATGGGTTGCAGAGGGTCTTGCGGTGTGCTCTTGGTCAGCAGACGTCCGCCCTATGGAACCGCAGGAGCCTAAAGCGGCACACAGCGGTTCCCGGCCGAACGCCTGCTTAAGCCCCCCCCACCACGACAAGGTGGCACACCATGGGGGGTGCATCTCAGGAGAGATCGATAGTGTATACCCCGGCAGAATGCCGGGGATGCCACTCTCAAAATTGGCCGCCGCAGCAGCACCCTCTTGATCGTCGCTGCTCGCCCAGCAACCCAGTGACCAAAGTCACTTTGCGACCTACATCGCCTCCTTATGAAAGCCATCCTCCGTTCTGTTATATTATAGAGAGATGAGGTGGACTCTCACTAGGCGGACGCCAGTGTTGGCGGTCGGGTCGTACCACTGAGCAGACTCCCCGCCCCTGCACCGGCCTCCCCGGCCAGGCATCGAGGGCATGAGGGGTCCCTCCCCAGGCGAGTGGGAGAGCGAGTCCTCCCGGCGCGGTAGGTGCGTGGGCAACACCCGCCGTGATGTTCCCAGGAGAACCGTCCACCCAGGGTCGTACCCTTCCACCGTCCAGCCACGCCATTTTTGCCAGGAGGTGGTCCTCCGTTAAAATCTGAGGATACCGTCCCCCGGCCCGGGTCCAACCTCCGAATATTTATACAGGAGCAAGGTGGCCTCCTGTTCGGAGATGTGGGGCTTCAGGGCGCAGATACCCCTCCGCTCCCATCTCCTCCTACCCGTCATTCCGGCCACCGGTTTTTGTACCAGGGGGTGACATCCCCTGTTGGCGGTGTGTGGCGCCCCAGTGAAAACCGGTCGCCGATCCACCGCCCCTACCCGTGTCCCTGTCTGCGAGTTTTTATACGAGGAGCAAGACAGACTCCTGTTGGTGGGTGTGTGGCATCGTGACCTCGCGGCCCGCGCCGATCCACTTCCCCTACCCGTGTCCCCGCCTCCGAGTTTTTATACGAGGGCGAAGGCGGACCCCTGTATTCCTACCCGACCTTCCGATTTTCAGGTTGAAGGTGGCCCCCGCATTCGCGCCCTACCTAGTTCGATCTAACTATCGCGGCATCCTCCGAGTTTTTATACGAGGGGGAGGGTGACCCCTGAATCCTACCCGTTTCCCTGCCTCCGAGTTTTTATACGAGGGGGAAGGCAGACCCCTGTTTGACGATCGCATGACATCAGACCTATTGCCCTCAGTCATGCATCGCCCCTCCCGGAATTCGCGCGCTGCCTCCGATTCTTATACAGGCGAGACAGCAGCCTGTTTGGAGGCGGGGGTTCCAGGACTTGGTCCCTTCGCCCAGCGCCCCCTCCTACCCGCCTACCTACCCGTCACGAGCTGTGCCTCCGAGTTTTACGAAGGGAGGCATACCTCCGGTTGACTCGCCTGTCGCTATGCGCCAGGAGAGTCGCTACCCGATTCCCCGTACAGGGAGAAGCTAAATCCCTATTCGGGAGACACGGCGCGCCAGAGGTTCATAACCGACTGCCAGGGCCGACCTCCCCCCAGCCACCGCGCTCCCGTGAGAGCAGACCCAGAGGTATCGCGTGTTGGCCGTGACCAACCAGCGAACCTCCAGCAGCTCCGGGTTCCGATTCGGTGCCACCCTAGGCAGGTGACACTGTCCACCCCGCGAGCCGCCTCGTGGGCCTGCCTCGGGGTTCCTTCCTTCAGATTCAGGACCCAGAGCGATGGCGCTAAGGATCCCTCCTCCTCCGGTCTGCCCACCGAGGGGAAAGACTTCCCTCGGGTTGGCGCACTAGCGCCCGCGAGATACCTTCAGGGCTCTCTCAGTCCCCGCAGGCGAGGGCCGCGGCTTAAGGACATACCTGCCCCCGACCTACTAAGGAGGAATTACGACTATTGTCCACCTCATTCTTCGGCCGTGACCGCAGCACCAAGCGGCGGGACCTGATCCTTCCCGTCTAGGTATCCAGGTATACACAACGGTGCGTGCACCCTGCGCGAAGCCAGAGACCCGTCAGCCACAGGAGGGGTACTCCTGTGTTACCGACACATGTTTACCGACTCACACCACGAGGAGGTGGGGTTGGCACATGGGCCCAGTGGCCCTTCTGCGAGTCACAACCAAAAAAACCCTTTTTTTTTTTGGTCACCCGGGGGAATCCTTTATGGATCATCACCCCCCGACCTGCTAGGACAGGGAGGGGTGGTATGTGGGACTGACCTCCCTGGTCTCGGGTGTAAGACCCGAGACCAGTAGTGCAATGGAGGCCATACCGCACTAAACCCACCGGGGGTGGTCTTCTCTGCGCAATGATTGGGCCACCTGGGAAATCGCGAAGCATGACTTCCAGTTGGCCCTGCGTCGCGCGTTGACTCGCGCCCTACTGTGGCCCTTAATAGGGCCCAGTCCTTAGAAGGACTACCTCCTCTTTCTTCCTCGCGGCGGGGGTGCCACCGGGCCCTCCGCCGCTCCCCCTAGTTGTTGGTGGGGGCGGGTGGGTCGTGGGTCTCCAGCCCACGCTCACCCCCAAGGGTCCCCAGACTCCTCGGCTCTTCTCCTTTTAGTCGCCTTTTACGACAGGCAGGAGCTACCCCGGGTCTTCACGCGGTACCCGGACGCAAAAAGGGGGGACCCTCATCTGTGCACCTTCGCTCGGTGCTCTCCTCTTCCACCTATACTTAAGCGACGGAGGTTGGGAGGAGGGACTAACCTTAACGGTCTCTCCCCCTCCTTTCTCTTTCACCTCCTCCGATGTTCCCATGGGCGCAAGTGCGCTGGTAGACGGCGCGCTCTTCTCATCCCTCTTCGCGCCGCACCCCCTCTCTGAGTGGGCTGGGGATCTGTCTCCCCTCTCCTCACTCTCTCTGCTTCCTCCTTTTGGGTCATCACCCTCTCACAAAATAAGGAGAACGCAGTCCACTCCTTCCCTCTCACCACAGCTTCCACAATCGCTTCCAACAAGAGGTTGTTCCCTATTTCCGCCCTAAGGGCGTCGCGCTGGTCCTCCCACGCGGGGCAGAACTCTAGCGTATGCTGCGCCGTGTCTACGCTGTCCCCCTCGCAGTGGAAGCACTTGTCGGATGCTTCCTTTTTTATCCTATGCAGGTATTCACTGAAGCATCCATGCCCAGTGAATACCTGCGTTGCTCTATAGGAGCTTCGGGCCCATGGCCTTTCCAGCCACTGTTCCAGTTGGGGGAGGATTGCCTGGACCGTACGCTTTCCGGCGCAGTCTGGCCTCTCCAGCCACTCCCTCCACATCAATCTGGTCTCCCACTTCATCCTCTGATGTATCCTTCTCCTGGCCTTTCCAGTGACCGGGATCCGTTCCCTTTTGTATTGCGCAATTTGCTTATACGCCTTCGCATATGCCCCAGCCATGAGGTGTATGGGGGGCATCCCCGCCAACACCGTCGCCGCCGCATGGGATACGGTCCTGTACGCTCTCGTCGCTCGCGTAGCCACGCGTCTCTGCGTCGATCTCAGGGTTGCCATAGCCTTTTTCCGCTTTGGCAGGTCCTCCGCCCACACCGGGGCTCCGTACAGCGCAATAGAGTTCAGGACGTTTGCGAACAATTTCCTGACTCTACCGCTGGGCCCCCCTAAGTTAGGCATCAGCCTGGATAAGGGGTTGGCCGTCGCGTCTAGTCTGGGTGCCAGCTTTTCGAAATGATACTCGAAATTCCATTTTTCGTCCAGATAGAGGCCCAGATATTTAATCTGGGCCCCCACCTTTATGCGTGTATCTTCCACCCAGACGAATGTCTCCGGTGGCGGTCCCCTTTTCCCGTCATGTATGAAGACCGCTTCTGTTTTATTTGCGGCCACTCGAAGTCCCAGCCCAGTGATGGCTCTCGTTGCACATGCCACCGCAGCGTTGGCAGTGGCAGTTGCTTCCACCCAGTCCCTGCCACCGGCCAGTACCAAGGTATCGTCCGCATAGCAGACCAGGGTGCTGCCGGTGGGCAGGGCCGTCCGAAGGACTTCGTCATATGCCACGTCCCACAGAATTGGTCCTAGGACCGAACCCTGTGGGACGCCGCAGCCAGCATCCCATCTTCTAGGATTGCCATCCCGGTCTTGGCAGGTAATAAACCTCCCCCCGAGGTAGCTCCCAATCACCTTACGGATGTAAGTAGGTACTTCCTGTTCCACCAAGGCCCTGCGGATAGCGGCGTGCGGGAGGGAGTTGAAGGCATTCGAGATATCGAGCGCTACAGCCATCACAACCCCTCCCGCACCCACCATTTCCCCGGTCTGATTGCGGACCCATTTAATGGCGTCGACCGTTGACCTATTCTCCCTGAACCCGAACTGTCGGTCTGATAGCCCGGGTCCCGCACCGCTCTCCAATCTCCGGACGAGGCGGGAAACCACGATCCTCTCGAAGATCTTTCCCGCCTCGTCCAAGAGGCAGATCGGCCTATACGAGGCCGGTACGTCCGCTGATTTGCCCGCCTTCGGGAGGAGAACCAGTCTGGCCTCCTTCCAAATTTCCGGGAACTTACCCAATCTTAGGCACGCGTTCATCGTTCCACGTAGCCTGTCCAAAACCGCTCCCATGGCTGCCTTCCAGGCTATTCCTGGCACTCCATCCGGGCCTGGCGCTTTCCCGGTCTTCAGTTTTTTTGCCGCTCTGGCCAGCTCGGAGTCTGAGACCTCCAACTCCTCGTTCCACCCCGTGTGCTCCTCAAGCGTGGCCCGGTGGTGATCGTCCTCCCGTTCCGCTTTTGGGAACAGTGTCTCCACCACCACGCCCAGGAACCCCGGATCGAGCGTCTCCACCGCCGGGGGTGCCCCCTTGCTAAGCTTGTCCATGACTAGCTTATAGGGACGCCCCCACGGGTCCTCATCCAGGGACTTCAACAGGCTATCCCAGGCTTTTTCCTTGGCGCGCCCGATGCTAATCCTGAGGGCCTTGCGACTCTCCCTGTAGTTTTCCCGCAACGTCTCCGTGTCCTGCGGTGTTCTCCTCCTGCGTGCCCGTTGCAATTCCCTTCGCGCGTGTACTGCCGCCTTCCTCAGATCCTCGATCTCCTGGGACCACCAATACACGGCCTTCCTTGCTTTAAAGCTTGCCCTAGGCATCGCCGCGTCGCACGCTCTTGTCATCATGGCTCTCAACCTCGTGGCCTGCGCTTCTATGTCGTCCTCTTGGATTTCGAGTGGCCATGTTTCCGCCAATATAGACGCCACCAGACTGTCAGCGTCCATTTTTCTAGCAGCCCATCTGAGCGGGCGTCTGTCCGATCCTCCTCTCGTCGGTCTGTCGTTCCCATCTTGAGCGCGAACTCAATCGGGACGTGGTCCGACAGGAAGTCGGTGTTTTCCAACACTCACCAGGAGATTATTCTCCTCGCGGCCGCAGGGGAAGTCCATGTCAGATCGACGATGGACTCCCCCTGCGGTCTTACGCAGGTGCTCGCGCCCCCCCTGTTTTCCGGGTGGAGGCATAATCGGGCCGCCCACTCCTCCACATCGGCCCCCTTTCCGTCCGGCCGCCGGGAACCCCAAGTTGCCGACTTGGCATTGAAGCCCCCGGCGACCACAACGGGATCGGGGAGGACCCTCAAGATTTGGTCTTCCATCTCCAGAAGCTTATCTTCTGCTTCCGCACGAGTGAGACTGGGTCTGATATAGACTCCCATCACTACGATGGAGCCCCATCTCGCCATAACT
>NW_011965266.1:0-6093 GCF_000949405.1 Vollenhovia emeryi
GGGCACACGATGGAGCAGCGCCTCCACCTGTCGTGTACTCCGGAATGGTATATCGCCGGACGGCAGTACTCGTGATACCGGCGTATACCGCAGCGGAAGTACCCGCTGCCGGGTGTCGTCGCTCGGAGCACCGAGGCAAGACTGGATCCAAGCGCTTGCGCCGGAGGGGCTTTTATACCCCTGGAGCCTGGGCGCGCGGGTAGAAACGGCGGGGCAGGGGCGGCGTTGCCGCCTCCTTGTCGCTATGGTAACCGCGGCTCTATCGTGTTCTCTCTTGCTCGCGGTATGCGTGGAATGCGAGGTATGCGGCTACTTCCGGCCGCGCCTCCCCGGCTACCTCCGTTACACCCCCCCTCCTTTCGGAGAGCGAAATTCCCGGTTTTTCGCTCTTCGAAATTTTAATGCTATTTCTTACTTACGGTTTTACGGCAACTGTCTCTTTGACCAGTGTCGGACCGTCCCGGTCTCCGGAACGAGGCAGAGGGCGTATTTTATTTTGCCGATCCGGGTGCGCCAGCGTTTCACGCCGACGGGCACCCGGATCAGGCATCCATCCACCTGCACATCCCTCTCCTCCCGGGGGGGCGGTCTAATACAGAAGGGATCGCGGGGCATCCGCGGCAATGTCCCTCCCCCCCCGGAGGAGACGGGGCTGGATCGGGCATCCCTAATGGCCGGTGCGAGCCCAGGGGTGGTGTCGGCCGGTGCGTGGATCATCCTCGGAATCCGGGGATGAGCGGTCGGTCGGGCGGTCTCGATCTCCGCCGGTCTCGGGGCGGCGGCCCCCGCTGCGGAGACGGAGCTCCCTCTTGCCCCCGGGGCTCTTTTCAAAATAATCGTATGCGGTGCCATCACCTCGATTAATCGTACTGTAGGTCCAGTGGCCCGGGAGGAGGAGGAGGAGGAAACGGTGTTGACCCTCGGCGGATCCTCCTCTTCGCTAAGCTCGACCGCCGGGATGTCTTCTGGAGGTCGTCGCGGTCCCGCCACTCCGCGGCGGAGCATCTCGGGGTTGTTTCGGATGCGGCGCGAGATCACCGTCCTCCAAAATCGTTCCGCGTCAGTTGTCGTTGCTTTGCTGCCCGGTGGTCGGTTCGGTGTCACCCCCAATAGCGGCGGTTTAGCGGGTGGCGCCGTCACCCTCGGGTGCGTCGGAATCCTTTCCGTCGGATCCGTCATAGCGGAAGCTCGGAATCAAACTAAATTTTCCGCGTTCGGCTCGCGAGCTTTTATAGGGAGCGCTCGCGTGGGTGGAGAGGAGAGGCAGTGTGGCCAATGGTGAAAAACAAAATTCCGGAAGTAGTTTGCGGAAGTAGTTTGAGCGAAATACAAGCCCGGCAGTAGTTTAAGCGAAATACAGGCCCGTCAGTGACTTGTCGCTTTCAGGTCGCGTATGTGTACGCGCAGTACGGCATTCTTGCCGTTGGTGGTTTTCAGATCGAATATTACAGGCGATCGCACCCGGTGAACAACGAAAGGACCCTCGTATTTAGCCGCGAGTTTTGCGTTGAAAGCATCCGCTTTACTTGACAATTCATGCGTGCGCTTCCAAACTTCTTCCCCGATTCGGGGCCTCCAATCGCGGCGCCGGAGATTATAGTGGTGTTGCCGCTGAAAACTCTGCGCCAATTTTACTTTCGCGAGTTCCAACGCTTCCCGGATCTGTTTTATTCGCGTCTCGGAATCTTCCTTCTCTGCATTTACAGACGTTTGGCCTACACTCCCGGACGGTCGCAATTCTCGGCCGAAATTCAAGTAAGCTGGCGTATACCCCGTCGATTCGCAGTGCGCGGTGTACGCATGGGCTATCTCCGGGATGAATCTATCCCATTTTTTCTGCGACTTTTCGATAGTTTGCGCAATCATGGTTTTTATGACCTTATTCGCTCTTTCAACCGGATTGCATTGCGGTGTGTACGGTGGCGTCAAACGGTGCGTGATCTGGTATTTATTGAGCAGGCTTTCGACATCGGTTGAAATAAACTGTCGGCCGTTATCGGTAATTAGAGTTTGCGGACAACCGTGCCGTAACAAAACTCTCTCGGAGGGCCTTCGCTACCGCGCTTCCCGTGGCTTTTCTCAGCGGTTGTAGTTCGATCCATTTAGTCAGTTTGTCTTGGAAGACCAGGAGCCACGTATTTAAATTTTCCGATCTCGGAAGTGGTCCGACCAAATCGGCGGCTACGATCTCCCAAGGTTCCTTCACGTCGAGCGCATGTAATGTTCCGGGCGGTTTACGCTGTTCGGCTTTAAATCGTTGGCAATTATTACAATTGCGCACATACTGTGCTGCCTCCCGAAACATTCCAGGCCAATAGTAAGTTTTCGCCAGGCGAACGATGGTCTTCGCGATGCCCAAGTGCCCTGCCGGTGGATCGTCGTGGTTTTCACGTAAAATTCTGGTCTTCTGGTCGCCGGGAATGCAGGTCTTCCACTGTTGCGCTTCGGGAGTCTCGTTGTAGTCGAGCGTATGTAGAATATGCCGGTGGAGCTGGCCATTCTCTATACGGTAGTCCGGATTTAATTCAGGATGGTCTTCTACTTCTTGGTACTTCCGGCTGTACCAATCGGATGTCGGAACTCCCGCCGCACAGATTTCAAGTGGCTGTCTGGACAGCGTGTCGGCGAGCAGATTATCGGAGCCTCTTCGGTACTGGATCTCAAAGTCATACTGCCCCAGTTCGAGTGCCCAACTGGCCAGTCGGCCGGTAGGACTTTCTATGGAATTTAGCCATTTTAGGGAGTGGTGGTCGGCCAGGACGAGGAAGTGATACCCTTCCAGATAGTCACGGAATTTCCAGATGCCCCACTTGATTGCAAGGCATTCTAGCTCGGTTGCCGAGTAATTTTTCTCGGCACTGGTGAGTGTTCGGCTGGCATATCCGATCACCCTTTCGGATCCGTGTATCTGTTGGGTAAGTGCGGCGCCTAGCCCTTCTTGGCTGGCATCGGTCTGGAGAACGAATGTCTGGCTCCAATCTGGACAGGATAATATCGGAGCATTCGTTAATAACTTCTTTACTTCATCAAACGCTGCTTGTTGAGTTTCCGACCACTCCCATTTCGCTCGCTTGCGCAGGAGACGGTGTAACGGGGCAGCGACACTGGATACGTCTTTCAGGAAGCGTCGGTACCAAGAGATAAGTCCCATGAAGCGCTGGATCTCTTTGGCATTTCTGGGCGGCGCGAGTTTTACTACGGCGGCGGTCTTGTCTGGATCGGCGTGCAAACCATTGTGATCGACTATGTGACCGAGATACTTTAACTTCTGCCGTGCGAATTGGCACTTTTCTGGATTCGGTTTCAATTTGGCGTTTCTCAGTCGCTCAAACACAATTTTTAGGGTGTCCAAGTGCTCGTCAAACGTCTTCGAGATGATGACGATGTCATCCAAATACGCGAAGGCGTTCGGGAGCAACTCCGGTGTGATTACCTGGTCGAGCAATCTCTGGAATGTAGCAGGTGCAGAATGTAAGCCAAAAGGCATTACATTGAATTCAAATAAGCCCTTTCCCGCGACGGTAAAGGCGGTCAAAGGCTTACTTTCTGGTGTCAGGGGCACCTGCCAGTACCCGTTCTTTAAATCAATGGTCGACAGGTATTTTGCTCCTCTGAGCTTATCCAACGTCGCGTTGATTTGCGGCAATTGGTAAGCGTCTTTACAGGTCACTTTGTTTAATTTCCGGTAATCAATACATAGGCGCGGTCGGCCGTCCTTCTTTTGCACAACCACGATGGGAGAGCTCCAGGGACTGGTCGAGGGTTTTATGACTCCCTCGATGAGCATCTTCTCAACTTCTTGTTCGATGATGCTCTGCATCGCTGGATTTCGAGGCCTATATCGTTGTTTAATAGGTACTGGATTTTCCAGCCTTATTTCGTGCTGGATAAGGGGGGTGTTCCCTTTAATGTCCCTGAAACTTTCCATCTCAATCTTCAGGAAGTCGAGCTTGGTTTTCTCTATTTTCCTTAGGTGCGTGAGTCCGCCTGGATTTTCCACGGAGCTGACATCCGTTCTGGTCCCTGCGTTATGGATCCCTTGACCGGTGAAGGTGATCTTGATCCCTAATTTGTTCAGGGCATCCATGCCCAGCAGGATATCGTGAGTCAGGTTTTCCATTACTAGGAGTGTCTGTTCCGTGGAAATGCCCTTTATGTCGAAATTTCCGGTTAGTTTATTATGCAGAGCGCTCTCGGTACCGTCGGCCAGAACTGCGATGCGGTTTTCTCTTTTCTGGCGCCATCCGGCTTGGCGACAGATTCTAGCCGTCTCCTCGCTACAGTATGAGTTTACCGAGCCGGTGTCAATGAGCGCGGTGCATTTATACGTGCCGATCTTTACGGTCACGAACGGTCGGTTTTCCGCGGATGTTCTTAGTTTTGTACGGGCCGGTCTCGACTTCCTGAGTCGCCGGCCCCCTTGTCGTTTCCCGGCTTCTGGCACGGGCACTCCTTCGTCAACTTCCCGTCGGTGCCACAGTAGGAACAAAATTTCTTCGCCGGGTTTTTACATCGGAACCGGTCGTGGCCCCTTTGCTTGCACTTCCAGCAGCAAGTCTTACGATCGTACGCGGTGGCTAGCGATGTTCGCTGCTGGGGTGCACTCCTTTTGATTTCCGGTTTCCCTCTGGCCTTCTCGTTCTCGAGCTGTCTTTTGGTTTCTTCCAATTCTTCGATCTTCTGGATCAGTTCGGTCACGGTCTGCACGGTTGTCCTGGGAATGTACATTCGGTATTCAGCTCGTGAGTTGTAATAAATCATGTCGAGCTGCTGGTCCGGAGTGTAGTCCCCTCGGCGGCGCATAAGAGTCATGATGGCGGTTGTAAATGCTCGAATCTTTTCGTTAGCGCCTTGTTTTCGGTCGTTTATCTGTCGATCCAACTGTCGTAACTCGCCTGGAGACAAATAGTAGCTTCTTAAGCCGGCTTTCAAATTTTTCAGGGTAGTGCATTCCGACTGGAAGTTTCGGAACCACAATTGCGCCTCGCCTCGAAGCAGTTCCGGGAAGCCTTTCAATAATTGCTCGTCCGTTAGAGCGTAGGCCCGTTGTAATTCTTCGATTCGTTCCAGGAACGTATACAGGTCACGCCCATCGAAGTGACAATTCCACTTCCTCATCTGGTCGAGGATCTTTGTTTCGTCGGGTCTGGTTTGATCCCTCGTTGGCGTAGAATGTCGTATTTGTCTTAGTTGATCCAGCTCGACTTGCAATCTTTGTGCTTGTCTGAGTTGGTCTAGCTCAGCCTGCATTCTCTCCATATCGCGGGTCCGGTCAGCTTCCTCGTTATACCCCGGAGCGTCTTCAGGTTTCTCCTGGTATTCCTCCGGGTGCGATCGTATGTATGCCACCAATCTCTGCCGTAAGGTGGCCAAATGTCCCTCGGAATCGATTCCTTTCTCGATCAACTCGAGCTGTACCCTGTCCTTTGATAGGGCGTATACCCAGGACACTCGCGGAGTGGTCGCCATTATGCCTATCGGGGGAGGGACTTCTAATCGTGTTCTCTAAACGGTATTCGTACGCGGGGTTACGGATTCTGTTCAACTGTGCCGGACTTATCTTCCCTCCAAGCGATCTGTTTTTACTTCTCCCTTTATGGAAGCTCTAATAATTTTCCCACACAGCAGGTCCCTGTTCGGGCGCCATGTAACGCTCCCCCTTTCCGGTTTCCGGACAGGACTCCGGCAGGAATTCTTACTCAGGATATAAGAATTCCCGTTAATCAGACGCGCGGTTCTGACTACGGTCGAAAGAGTTCGCGTTTCGGTTTCGGTGTCTGACGTGCTGTGTGTCGGTCAAAGAAGTGAATCCTCCGTTCCTCCTATTGCCGAATATGCTCAGCTCCAGGGCCGTCGGGAGGAAAGGAGGCAAAGTAGATCTTAATTCGCAAATAGAGTCAATCGCTTGGAAGGGATCGGAAATAAGTCGTACAGGTTTTTTCGGTATAACAATAGGAAAGGTTTATTCAACGGATATAATACATAGGATCGAGGATATCATAATGGGTCCGCCCTGTGATTAAATACAGAAAGAAAGAAGACGGATTAATAGGTACAATGGTTACGCCCTGTGTCAAAATATAAAAGAAAAGG
>NW_011965267.1:0-1395 GCF_000949405.1 Vollenhovia emeryi
TTTTGACCCGGTGGAAATCCTCATGGACCGTCACCCGTCCCCCCTGGAGAGAGGGACGGGTGGTGTGTGGGACTCGTCTCCCTGGCACTTGGGCGATAACAGCCCAAGGCCAGTAGTGCAACGGAGACGCCTACCGCACTAAAACCACCGGGAGTGGCCATCTCAGCGCGCTTTGGGGGGCCATCCGGGTACTTCAACGCAGATCTCCGGATGACCCCCGCGCCACGCTTATTCCGCGCTCTTCTTTGTCCCCCCTTTAGGAGGGGAGACCTAGGCCTCATAGTTCGGCCTTCTCCTCGTTATTTGTTATGCGGCAGGGGTGCCACCGGGCCCCTGCCGCGCCCCCTTGGTGTTGTGGGGGCGGGTGGGTCGCGGGTCTCCAGCCCGCGCCCACCCCCGAGTGCCCTGTAAACACAGGGCTCCCGCCTCCTCCTGCCCCTTTATGAGGCAATGGGGGGGAGGCGGGGGCGCAGGTAGCAGGCGACCCGACACCGCCCCCTTGGGGCGTAGTCGGACGTCCCACGAATCCCGCGCCCCCGCCTCCCCCCCAGGGCTCCTATTCTACGGCTAGCCGCACGCAGTCAGTCCACCGGGGGGGGGGGAGGCAGCCGTTCCTACTGTCAGCCGCCTCCCTCCCCAGAGACTGTTCTCTAATCCCGACCTTAGGTCAGGCTCCACTTTTTGAGGTGAGCGGGGATCCCTCTTCTCCCTCTTCTCCTTCCGATCCCCGCTCCCCCACCGCCTTGTTGTGCTGCGGGGGTTGTCTCCCCCCTTCGCACCCGCTCAGCCTCCTCCTTCTGTAGCATTACATGCTCGCAGAAGGAGGAGAAAGCCTCCCATTTCCTCCTGTCCCTAACTATCGCCGCAACGACCGCACGCAAGGACAGGTCCGGGCCTATCTCGTTGACAAGGACTCGGCGCTGTGCGTCCCACTCGGGACACACTTCTAGAGTGTGCTGCGCCGAGTCCTTGTCCGCGCCACAGTGGTGGCACCTCTCGCTCCTCTCCTTCCCTATCCGCCGCAGGTACTCACCGAAGCACCCGTGCCCGGTGAGCACCTGCGACGTCCTAAAAGAGGCCCGTGCCCACGGGCGCTCTATCCACTCGTTTAGACGCGGGAGGACGGCCTCTACGGTGCGCTTGCCCGGAGTCATTGGCTCCGAGAGTCGCGCTCGCCATTCCTCCCGCGTCTCCTTCTTTGCCTGGGCTCCGAGGAGCCTCCTCGCCTTCGCCGTGACCGGAACGCCTTGCCCCCGGAGTTCCCTGGTGCGCCGGTACACTTTTGCGTACTCGGCCGCCACCAGGTCAAGGGGCGGCATCCCGGCCAACAGCGTGGCCGCCGTGTGGGATACCGTACGGTACCCCCGTATGGCTCTAATCGCCATTCGCCTTTGA
>NW_011965267.1:3597-6102 GCF_000949405.1 Vollenhovia emeryi
TTACACAGGTGCTAACGGCCCCTACGTTCTCCAGGTGGAGGCCCAGGCGTGCTGCCCAGGCCTCCACTTCCGCCCCTTTGGCGTCCGGCCGCCGGGAACCCCAAAGCGCCGACTTGGCATTGAAGTCCCCGGCGACCAATACTGGCCCGGGGAGGTACTCCCGGACCACGTCCTCCAACTCCTGGAGTCGGTCCTCCACCTCCGCCCTAGATAGGCTTGGTCTTATGTAGACCCCTATTACGGTCAGGGGCCCCCATTCGACCGCCACCCATCCTTCTCCAGCTTTCAGCTTAGAGAAGGGGGGGGAACGCTCCCCCGTTCTCCTCCAGACGATTGCCGCCGAGCCGTCCGTGCTCCCCGCCCAGCAGGGGTTCTTGGGGACCCGGTACGGCTCGGCCACAATTCCGAGCCCACAACCACGCTCTGCCAGGCTATGGAGGAAAAGGTCCTGGGCCTGGCAGGCGTGGTTGAGGTTCGCCTGCATTGCCTTTAACGTAGTGAAGGCAATGCCGTACCGGCCTCCTCCTGGCCTTCCCCACCTCTATTTACCGACGATTCAGTTCCCTGCACTTCAGCCAGTGGTTCCGTCTCCATCACTTGCGTTTCGTCGACTTTCCCCCTGGCCTTTTTGCTCGCCTCCTTGGGTTTTTGCCCCCCTGTTCCTCTGGCCTTCTTTGCAGCCTTTCTTGACACTGGGGGGCAGGCCGCTCCTCCCGCCTTGTGGCCTGCTGGGAGACCCCTCGCGCTACATACCGGGCAATTCAGGCTCTCACCGCAAGTCTGCGCTTTGTGGCCTTCCTTGCCGCACCTGTAGCACAGGGCACTTCGGTCCACGGGATTGCGGCATTGTTCCCGGACGTGCCCCCTCTCCAAGCATCGGAAGCACACCAGGGGGCGGGCATCGAGCATCTCCACGCGTAGTGATGCCCACCCGACCCTGATGCGCCTCTCTGATGCAGCCTTGGTCGCCGCTGCAACCGGACACTGGGCCCAGACTGTCGCTAGACCGTTCGGTGCCCTCCTGGGTTGGCCCACCTTGATATCGCCCTGGTCGCAGCCCCCCATTCGAGCTATGGCCTGGGTAATTTCCTCTTGCGTTATGGACTCGTCTATATCCTTAACGCGGATCTCCGCCATTTTCATTGGGCGGGAGATCCTTACTCCCTCCTTTCCTGCCACCGCCTCGCGCATCTTGTTCGCGAGGGTGTCGGCCTTCGTCGCGCTTTCCGGCCCCGAGATCTCGAAGATCAGGGCCCCTGTAAGCGCCCTCCTCTGTTTGAGGGGCCCTATCCCTAGGGCCTCCAGGTCCACTTTCGACCGGATGTCCCTCATCCCCTGCGCGCCTTCGCCCACAGGGAACGAAACCGAGACTGCCTCCGATCTTGGTGTCCTTCTTTTCTTCGGGGCCGGCACCTGCGTCTTAACCCCCTGGACTGCACTTGGCTTAACTGCTTTTGTGTCCGTCCGTTGGGGTTGCTTTTCTCCTTTCCCGCTCCCCATTGTAGTTGGCTGGTTCGCCTTTCCGCCTTTGTCAGATGACCTCATCTTAGCCGCTTCCGCGTATGTGGCCTTCTTCCTGCCTTTCTCCAAAGCCGCAGCTTCAGGTTTCGCGGGCCTCGTCGCTGGTGGCTTGTTGTCGGTCGCCGGCTTCTTCTTACCTTTCCCCTTCCTCACCACCTCCACCCATGAGGTGCTCGGGGGATTGTGGGCCTGTTCCTTGGGCGTCTTCGAATCACGAATGATCTTCGCCGCCGTCTCCCTTGCCCTCACCCTCACTCTGTCTTTAACCACTTCCACCTTTGTGATGGAAGGCAGACTTCTCCCGTCGCTTCCCCTGCCCGACTTATTCTCCCTCGGGATTCGAGATAGCGCTCCCTGGCATCTTATAACTAAATTTTCCAGTTTGCCTCTTACCTCTTGTGGGTTCCCATTGACAATCTCCTTCATGGATAACCCCTCCATGATCCTTTTAACTCCCTCCATGGCCTCATCCAATGGAGGTTCCTCGATCAATCTCCTCTCTCCCCTGATTGTCGGTCGATATACCGGGTTCTCGCTCGCTTGGGCCGACTCCGATTTCCCCGCCTTCTCTGCCCGTTGCCTATCAGTTTGGGCCTTTGATCGCATTGACCTTTCATTCTTGGCGAGTTTCACCGGGCTTTGGGTTCGGGCTTGGGCGGGGTGCTCTTCTGGCATCTCCACTTCCATTGTTTCCTCTGGTCCCCTCGCCGCTTCCCTCTTTACTCTCTCCTCCCTCTCCTTGTGAAGGAGAGCCGTGAGTCTCCCCACCTGCTCCTCGAGGGTCCTCACTCTTCCTCTCAGCCTCACCGTCTCTTCCTCTAGGGCCGCGTTGGTGGAGTCGGCCGTCTTCTTGCCCACCACGACGGCAGCAGCCCTCAGCTTGTTGGAGCTGGCCTTTAGCTCCTTAACGAAGGTGCCTTTTAGATTGGAGGATCTTTCGGCTACCTTGGTTACCACGTCGATGTTTTCCAACATCTCCGCCGC
>NW_011965268.1:0-6098 GCF_000949405.1 Vollenhovia emeryi
GGCCGCGAGCCTTTCCTCTTCCTGTTCCGTATCTCTGTCGTTCCTTGCAGCAACTCAGATCGCTCACGTCTCTCCACGAGCCTGGCTCGCCTGTGGCTTGGCTCGTTCGGGTAGGGTTCGAGGCCGTTCGCCCTCGTCTGGTCCGTAGCCCTGGACCGACGGCACACGTCCTTCTCCTCTCAAGTCCCAATTCACAATGGCCTCCCTCCCGGATCGCGCTTCTTCACCGGAAGGAAAAGTAACGGAAACGACGACGCGCACGCCGCGCTCGTTCCCTTTCGTACTCGCTCGCACGCTGCGCACGCGCGGCCGGCGTCGCCGGGCATTTACGCCGTGCCGCGGCAACGCCGCTCAGCCGGTAACCCGGTGAATACAAACTAGTGTTCATTCGCCGCGAACATAATTTATTATCACGTAATAAAATTTTCCATATTTTACATACTTATACATAATTATTTCATATTATAACTATATTCTTGCCACGCTGAAGTGTATATAAAACTTGTTTGATTTACAAATAGCAGTATCATATAGAAATTTTTTTCTGCGCATTTCTTTTATTTTTAAAACTAGATTTTTAATAATTTTTTTTTATTTAGATTGATGTAGAATTTAATCTACTTTTTCCTGAAATTGATCAAGATAGATTTTGTAAGATATATCCACAATATATCGATGCTATTTTGTCAGTTTTTGAAACTGAAAAAAATAAAATTCCTCTTGGTACGTTAATTTTTTTATATGGAAATTACATATTAATATTATTAATATTGATTTTTAACGTGTTTTAATATTTTATTTTTAAGAATGGAATCTTATTACTAACTCATTTATTGCCTTGGCACTATTATTACCACCAACAGCAAGAGGAAAAAAATTAGCTACAAGAGATAAAACAATTAATATAATTAGAAAATTGATTGTTTTGTACAGGTAAAAGATTAAAATTATTTTTTTACAATTATTAATTTTATTTACAATAATCGCAATATAACATTAATTGTTTTACTTTTCAGAATGGGACACCCTTGCGTTCAAATGAAAACGTAAATCAACCAAGAATTATTGTTGTTGGTCCTAATAAAATAACACCTGAACAATATTTTCTTGAAATGGACAGGAAATTTATTTTATTACCAACGAACGATATTATTAAATCAATTGATTACCTTTTCAAGGCTCACTATGCTTTTCATGTAGAATTTGAGAACGATCTGAAAAATTTTTGGATTTTTCTACAATACTATTTCTACACGATTCCAAGTAAATGTACAAATAAAGTGATTGAAGTACACACGAAACTTGAGGTAACAAAAAACAAATTATCGTTAAATTAAAGGTATTATTCAAACAATTTAATTAAACATAATATAACATTTCTCATATTATTTAAGAGATTATAGATATAATATAATAAGTATAAAAATATGGAACATTGATATCCATGCAAAAGGTAGTTTTTTTGTGAGTGAAAATGCAAATATTAAAAAAGGTATATGTATAATTTTTTGTTTATTTAAAAAATAAGATTATAACATAATTATATTCATTATAAATTTCATTTTTCCTTTGTACGCTTTTTCCAACGTAATTATTAAAAATGTCTCTTCAGTGTTACTTATGCGAATATAAAACATTACAAATCAAAGATATATGTCGTCACTTACGTAATGTACATGTGCTGTTTGAGAGCTGTAATCTTATTTTAAAATGTTGTATGAGTTGTACAAATTGCCCTGCCGTTTTTAGAACATATTGTGGCTTTACAAAACATTTGAAAAAATGTATTCTCCAAAAAGAAAATATATAATACTTTCCAAAAGTAATGCTTGTGAAAAATCAAATGCTGAAAATGTTGAGATTTTGGAAGAAGTTGATATTAATAATAATTGTGATTTTATTGAAAATAAAACTGTAACATCAAATAAGTCAGAGACTGAGAAAAAGCAACTAATGCAAGAAAATATATCTAATTACGTAACACACTTATATTCTTTAGGTTTACCTGATCTTATTATAACAAGTATTTTAGAATCAACATCAAATATAATTTTTCCACTCATTGACGATATTATATCACTTTCACATTTAGATGAACGTCAAAATCTTGCTCACGACTTTAGATATGCATTTGACAATCACATGACTGTATTGTATAAACGAAATAAAAATTTGGCAAAAAATTTTGTATAGCCTATCCAAAAAGCTCACGGTGTTGGAATAAAAAAAAATACGACAGTAAAGCACAATGCTATAGACAAGTTCCAGTTACACGTACTTTTACATATATACCTATATTAGAAACTCTTCAATTTATATTAAATAATGAAGCTGCTCAACAATTCTTTATAAATAATATTTTTGAAAATAATAATGCTTACACTAATTTCATTGATGGTACAGTTTATAAGACTAATCCTTCTTTCCAAATAAATAAGAACGCAATTCAGATTCAACTTTATTTTGATGAATTTGAGGTATGTAGTCCTTTAGGAAGCAAAGCTGGAATTCATAAAATCGGAGCGTTTTATTGCTTCCTCATAGAGGAAGCTTTGTTTTCGTGAAAAATTTTTTTTTCCAGTTTTCTTTGAAAACATGTTTAGAATGTCCCAAAACGTTAAAAAATCACATTCAGAAAAAATGTCAGTATGTATGTATGTATGTATGTGTGTGTGTATGTCTGTATGTATCCTTATTAGTTTACTCTAAATAACTTTATAAATATACAAGATCGAAAAAAATGTTTAGCATGAAAGTTGTACGGTTTCAAGTAATGCATTACATAGTAATATAAATATGACCTTGAACAACTTCTTCAAGGTCACGTAAAGATGACCTTGAAATTTTTAAAGGGAACCCCTTTTTTTTAATACATATTCTTATAGCTTATCCCAAGAGCTTTCCAGAACATTATAATACATTATATTTTCGTTAGATACTTTCGGAGTTATGTTCTTTTTAAATTTACAATTCCACTAGACGCATCTAAAATATGAATGTATACTGCGGTACTTTTTCGCGCTTACGTCTCCTCTTTGCGAACAGCTTCTAACTTTTATAAAGGCCCACTGCAGTCATCTTTTTGCATTTAGCAGCAAATTATATTTGCGCTCAGCAGCCTTTTTGGGAACAGCAGCCTTCTTCCTGCGCACAGATGCTGAGTTGTATAAGGCGCACTGCAGCCTTCTTTTTAATATGTACTTTACAAAGTACTTTCTCAGATCGCATTATATTTTATAAACGCTGTTACGCTCGATAATACAGCAATTTTCGCAAATCGATGTTAGCCAAAGGTGGAGAAACAATTTGTTATCGATATATTCAGACTATTGACGCTCATCCATTAACATCCCCAAATTGACAGCAGACATAATTATTAAAATGACGGAATCTGAAAGGTAAGTTGAATAAATTTCAAATATTTTTAAATGATAAAATAATAGATACTAATTATTTAAGTTTTACATTATTAGAATGGAGACCAGCGAAAACGCGGCGACGACGGAGGATTGTGAGGAGCTAAGGCGCCAACTTGCGTTAGCTAATTTAGCGCTGGCAGCATACGCGGTATCTAATCCGCCTCCACCGCCAACAGGTTCTTCTCGACCGCAAGAACCGCAGGGACAACGCGGATCAAATTTAAATCAGCTACCCCCTCATCTTCCACAAGATCAGGGTTTGGAAACCCCTCAAAATCTTGAAGCGAACCAAGGACAAATGGTTGTTTATAAACGTAGGTATATATTAAAGTAAATGTAAACTATATTTTCATCATAACAAATAGTTATTCTTTTTTACAGCACGATGGCAACGCGCTGGACGCGGACGCGAACGCAGTCGGGGATACTGGCGCGGACGTGGAATAGGTTTTTGGGGCAGACGCGGACGAGGCCTTGGACGGGGTCAAATACAAAGAAACATCGTATATAATAATTTTTATTATTAAAATAATACGTCGTCGGAATCATAAATATTGTATTTTTCCAATTATTCTTTAGTTATACACTTTTTAATATTTAGTAATTAATATTGTTATTGTTATTATGTTATTATGTTATGTTATTATTAATTATGTTCATAACCTTTAAATAATTAATTATTGTGCAATAAAAATAAATGTATATATATATATATTTTATTAGAAAAATCTAATTGATCGCTCGTATTGTTGATAGGGAGAGAGGGTATGAGGGAGAGAGCTAGAGAGACAGAGAGAGAGAGAGAGAGAGAGAGAGAGAGAGAGAGAGAGAGAGAGAGAGAGAGAGAGAGAGAGAGAGAGAGAGATCCACACACACGCACGCATAATAACAGGTTGATTAATCGTTTGAACATGTTAACATGATAGAGGCCGGTATTCATCGAGAAAAAAGGGTTCAAAGTTTTCGAGCACCTTACATACGGAAAAGTTATCCCCCTCTCCAAGTGGTCCGGCGGCTCAGGCGGTAGCGTGCTTGCTTCACGAGCCCGAGGTAGCGGGTTCGATTCTCGGTTGTTGCAACTTTTTTTTAATCCGAAAAATTAATGTATTTTTTAAATTTATTTATGGAAACCGTTTTTTTCACGAAATTTTCAATTTCTAACATTTTTCATATATATTTTTATTGTTACAAGTACATATTTACGTGGTAATAAAGTTTCTTCAGCGGAATATTGTGTATGGAAAAAATATAAAATTCATTTCATGCAAATAACGAAATAAAACAGGAATAATATTCATAATCTGTTACACATATTTATTGTTAAACTATAATGATGTACAGGAACCAGAATGATAATTGTCATAGAAGCATGGAAAACAAAAGATCTTTCGACAATTCGCACAACAAATAAATGAGGATTTTTTACAAGAACAGGGTGTTTTAAGAATATCCATTGAAAAGCACACCTCGTTTACATTCATAAAGATTTCTCTTTCGTTAGAAAGTTTACAAGCATACCAGGCATATTGAATCATATTACGAAATATTGGAAAAAATTCTGATTCCATACACAATATTCCGCTGAAAAAACTTTATTACCACGTAAATATGTACTTGTAACAATAAAAATATATATGAAAAATGTTAGAAATTGAAAATTTCGCGAAAAAAACGGTTTTCATAAATAAATTTAAAAAATACATTAATTTTTCGGATAAAAAAAAGTTGCAACAACCGAGAATCGAACCCGCTACCTCGGGCTCGTGAAGCAAGCACGCTACCGCCTGAGCCGCCGGACCGCTTGGAGAGGGGGATAACTTTTCCGTATGTAAGGTGCTCGAAAACTTTGAACCCTTTTTTCTCGAAACTGGCTGATCATCTCGCCCTAATGTTTAAGTATATTAACACCCTAAGGGTAAACTACCACCACACGAAGCCTCGTTCCGAACTTCATTTCCCAGGTCGTAGTGTCCCCTTGTTAGTTAGAGTGGTCACGGTGAAAACAGCCACCTCCACCTTCCGGCGACATGTAGCCGGACTCAGTCCCCTGACAATCGGGGAAGTGCCAGGTGTGATTTGCCGCGAAGTGGCGAATGATCGAGATGTATGTTCGTCCACGGACGAAGGCGGGCGGTATGTTCGCGGCGAATGAACCACGGTTCGTAGCGGCCGGGTTACCGGCCGAGCGGCGTTATCGCGGCGCTGCGCAAGTGCTCGGCGGCGCCGCCGCGCGTGCGAGCGAAGGTGAGCGGGAGCGAGCGGGGCATGCGCGTCGCCGCTCCTGTGACTTTTACGTCCGGTTGACGACAGTGACGAGTGAGTGCCGATCGAGCGTTGAAAGGCGACGGACGGACAACGGGCCGATAGCAAGCGACATCGGACCCTGCTAGTACGAGTTCGCGGTTGCGATCGAGTACGACCCTGGAAGGAAGCCATCGGCGCCAGGGAGCCAGCGAGGAACGCTCAAGGCTCTGGACTTGTAAGAAGGCCCGTGGATCCCACGGGATTCCGCCACAGCCCAGACGGCTGAGCGGCCATCTTCTTTACCACGAGGATTGCGGATCGAGGACCCGGAAAAGGCGGGCTCGCCTTTGCCTGGCGTCCGCCCGGCGGGCGACCGCTGCTCGGCGCACAAGGGCGCTGAGCGGGCTTACGCGCCGGGAGGCGCGATTGCGGAAG
>NW_011965269.1:0-6108 GCF_000949405.1 Vollenhovia emeryi
CGGAAAAGGGCTCGATCTGTACTCTACGAGAGACGACTTCGAAGTGTCCTGCCGTGACCGTTGGCCCTATATATATATGTCCGCAGTTCTTTGTGACAACTGACCGTTGCGACTTCGAACGTTCCAGAACAAGCGCTTATCAGATTCACCTTTGGGTCGATGACTCGAACCTCATCGGAAGATACATTACTGGTGACTCAAGGCATACTTCTATTATTTACTTAGAAGATTAGAGCGCTCGACCAAAGGTCCGAAGGGCGCTTGGTTTTTTTTAGAAGCCTCGCTCGGCAAGGCTTCGTAGTGGGCCCACTATATTTACGTCGCAACATACTCCCCCCGTTGAGAGGGTACTGATCAACCTTAATGTACATCTAATTGCCCTACATCGGTAAGACAATTTACAATTAGATGTTTACAGTTGAATGTTCGCTTAAATTATTGATCGAAGGGAAGTGGATATAAACACTTCACGGTTCGCTTTAATGTTTCGGTTGCCGTTTTCACGGAAACGACTCGCACCACTCCATCTTGACCTGGATGGGTTTCTTCGATTCTCCCTAGCGCCCATTGACCGCAGGGAAGGCCCTTGTCCTTGATGAGGACGATCGTTCCGACGTTGATTTTTTCTCCGTCTTTAGCCCATTTAGTACGGACTTGGAGCTCGTTGACATATTCCAGGTTCCAGCGAGCCCAGAAATCTTGCCGCACCTTCATGGTGTGTTTCCAGGTGGACAGACGGTTGGCTGGGACAGACGAGAGATCAGGCTCGGGCATGTTAATCAGTGGTCTGCCGATTAAGCAATGTGCAGGTGTAAGGACAGACAGATCATTGGGATCGGATGAGAGAGCGCAGATGGGTCTGGAATTTAATATTCCTTCGACTTCTATAGTAAAGGTATTTAGTTCCTCAAATGTAAACAAAAGCTCACCGACAACACGCTTAAAATGATGTTTAAATACTTTTACAGTGGATTCCCATAGTCCACCGAAATGTGGAGCTATGGGAGGTATAAAATGCCACGTAATGTGATGTTCAACCGAGAATCGATTCGTACGATTCCTGTGTTCATCGGAGTTGAATAGAACATATAGTTCTCTCAGGTGATTATTCGCACCTGCAAAGTTAGTTCCATTGTCCGAATAGACGCGTGTCGGTATCCCTCGTCTCGCTATAAAGCGACGCAAGGCTGCTAAAAAACCATCGGTGGTCATGTCGCTTACGATTTCTAAATGTACTGCCTTTACGGCCATACATACGAACACACATACGTATACTTTGATTCGCCTTTGATTTCGATACTTTTTCTCCTTAATGTAGAAAGGGCCGCAGAAATCGATCCCGGTATTATCGAAGGGAGTCGCGTTACTCACTCGGGATTTAGGTAAATCGCCCATTTTGTAATCGACCGAGCCGGCGTTGAATCGAAAGCAGCGTATGCATGATCGTATGATTTTACGCACCTGGTTTCGACCGTCGAGTAGCCAAAATTTGCGTCTAATCGTATACAAAGTCGTTTGTATGCCGGCGTGGTAGTATTTTTCATGCGTTTCTCTCATAATTAAATCCGTTAAGAAATAATGACTTGGTAGTAAAATTGGGTGCTTTTGCGAGAAGGCTAACTTTAATAGTCTGAGGCGTCCGCCGACGCGAATCAAACCATTTTCGTCGAGGAACGGATTTAGCGCGGCAATATTGCCTTTCTTTATCGGGCGCCCATTCGCAAGTTCATTCAATTCGCGTGAAAAACAAGATTTTTGAATGATCTTTATAATTCTCGTTTCCGCGTCATTTATTTCCGTTATGCCTAGCTGCCCGCGGTAAGTGTTCTTTGGTCGAAAACGTAGGCATAATGCTGTGATTTTTAATAATCGTGAATATGACGAATATTTCTTAAGGAAGCTACAATCGTTAGAAACCGTCGCTATACATATATTTTTTCGTAATTCGGGTAATTCCTTTAATTCTACGATACCGTTAGGCCATTCGCCTTCCTCTTTCGTTAGCCACAATGGTCCGGAAAACCATGATTGGTTATTCAGGAAAGCCTGCGGTAACTGACCCCGTGATAGCGCGTCGGCCGGATTATCCTCGGATCGAATATGTCGCCAAGCTTGTAAGTCAGTAATTTCTTGGATTTGAGCAACGCGGTGGGACACGTACGTTTTTAATAGATGAGGTGGAGTTTTCACCCAATGTAACGCAATGGTCGAGTCGCTCCATAACACCGTCTTGCTAGGGGATATTCCTAACGCACGATGTACTTCGCGATATAATTTGGCTAGCAGGAGCGCACCGCATAATTCGAGGCGAGGTATCGTCACAGTTTTTAATGGTGCGACGCGAGATTTCGCACAAAGTAGACGACAACGTACGTTGTTGCGTTGATCGGTCGAACGAAGGTAAATGCAGGCACCGTAACCGATGTTACTCGCGTCGCTAAATCCATGTATTTGAACATCGGTGTAATCCGAAATCAACACAGGGCGATCCATGGATAGCTCATTCATTAAATCTAATTGAGTCGCGAACTCTATCCACGTTTTGTGTATATTGGATGGGACGGATTCATCCCAATCTACCTTGCACTGCCATAAATTCTGCATCAATTTTTTAGCGTATAATATGACAGGGCCTAAGACGCCTAAAGAATCAAAAATCTTTGCGATTTCGGAAAAAATCGTTCGCTTTGTGATTCTTTCGGCGTGATCGATCGAGCGGACCGAGTAACATAACTTGTCGTTGTGTGCGCGCCATGCTATGCCTAATGCTTTCAAGGGGTTGTTTTTATCGAGCATGAGACTAGTATTCACCGCATCGGGGGTTAAATCGTTAATGATACGTTCGTCGTTCGACGCCCATTGTCGAATATTAAAACCGCCTCGAGAAAGTACCGTGATTATGTCATCCCGCAACGCGCGAGCTTCGCTAACGGTATTCGTACCTGTAAGTAAGTCATCTACGTATAAGTGCGTCTTGAGAACTCGGGCGGCGTCAGGATATGCGTCGTGCTCGTCATCGGCTAGTTTTTGAATTGTTCGTATAGCCAGATACGGTGACGAGGATGCGCCGAATGTAAGGGTGTTAAGTTGCAAAGTCTTTATTTGATCGTTCTGGCGCCAGAGGATTCGTTGGTATATCTGATCATCCTCGTGCAACAATATCTGCCTATACATCTTTTCTATATCTGCTGTGAGAACATATTTATACGTACGGAATCGAATTAAGTGAACGAATAACGTATCTTGAATAGTCGGCCCCACCATTAACCTATCGTTTAACGATGTGCCATTACTCGTTTTTGCCGATGCATCGAACACGACACGAACCCGGGTCGTGGTACTCGATGATTTGATTACCGCATGGTGCGGCATATAAAATCCTTCATTGGAAGGGTTATTCACCGGAATCATCTGTTTCAGATCTAAATATTCCTGTATTACTTGCGAATAGGCGGCCCTTAACAATGGATCTGAGTCGAGCTTCCGTTCGAGCGAATTTAAACGTTTGAGAGCGACGGTTCGCGAATCGCCGAGGCTCATCTTATCCTTGCGAAATGGTAGTCTCACCGTATAGCGACCGTCGCGGTTGCGAGTAACAAACTTAGTGAAATGCTCTTCGCATTCGAGTTCCTCGTTAGATTTCGGCGTAACGGTGGGATCAGATATCTCCTCAATCACCCAGAATCTCGCGATCTGTTGATCTAGACCAGTTAATTTACATATCGCAGTTTTCGGCTGATTCCGCGACGAGCTTCCGCCTGCAACGACCCGGCCGAGACAAGTCTTTTGTAGATATAAATCATTATCTCGTATCGATAAATTGATCTGGCCTATGGAGAATAACGACAATGTCACCTCCGCACCAATCCGCAAATCAACAGGACGCGGTAAATGAAACTCTGGATCAACCAATTTTATATTGGACGGTATTGTGATGGAATCTCGCGGGAAAGTTTCCGACGGAACTAAGTCTGATATTATGGGGATTGTCAAACATAATTGTTTATTCAAGATCAGACGAACGCGAGGACTCGGCCTCGATGTCTCTTATCGGAGAGCTCGGTCTCCGATGCGCACGAGCGTGTGAACGTACGAACGCGAGGACTCGGCCTCGGTCTCTGGCACGAACGCGAGGACTCGGCCTCGATGTATCCTTGCGGAACTCACTGTGTCGCGATTGAATAGTAATTCGAATGACACCTTTCGAAATCGTGTTCATTGAATTGATTGCACCGACTGGCAATGCGCGTGTTGTTATAGGGAGCCTTAGACGTCTCGCGAGACCCTCGGAAATGAAATTGGCGGTAGCACATGTATCCAACAAGGCGCGACACTTAATGAACTTGAGTTCACGATCCCGAATAAATATCGTCGCGGTGGTCATCAATTGTGGTGTGAAAACGGGTGTGATCGCTGCGAGACACGTCGCTGCATGGCCACTCCCCGTTATACGTTATTTGCCTTGTTCCCCCTTGACGTCCGTCGCGTCCGTTGTCGTGGATGCGACTTGGGTTTTCTCAAGATGTAAAAGCGTATTATGTCGCCCTTGGCAAATGCTACAGTGCGAATGATTGCAAGGTTTACCACGATGTGAACGTAAGCAGTTGTAACAAAGCATCGCGTTTTTCACGCATTCGATGCGCTTCGGCACAGATAATTGCTTGAAATTGTCACACTTAAATAACGGATGTTGCTTATTTTTACACGCTGGGCAATTATTCGCAATATTAACCACAAATGCCTTGTTGGATATCCGCGCCTTTTTCCCGGGAGGTGTCGATCTGTCGGCTTGTTTGGTCGTTCCCACACGAACACGCTTAGATATGCGAACTGCGGTTCTATATAAAAATTCGTATAGATCGTCGATCTTCGGAAATTCGTCCCGATCCAGAGATTCCTCCCATTTTTCCGCTACGATCTTAGGTAATTTGCTTTCTAGTACGTTTACAAGTATCTCGGACCCCACGTTAACTCCTAACGCGGCTAACGATGCTACGCTGCGCGTCGTCGGCAAGCTTGGACAAGCTGTCGGTTGTCTCCTTTTCTAAAACGGGTGTGTTCAAGAGCAACGAAAGGTGGCGTGAGATTAATATCCGCTTTACTTCGTACGAGCGTTTCAACAGTTCCCATGCCTTTTGATAATTTGAGCCTTCGATCGATAGAATCTTTAATTTATTAGCTGCCTCGCCCGTTAACGCCGATTTTAAGTATTGCAATTTTTGTACTTCGCTCAAGTCTGTTTGTGAATCGATCATAACGAGAAAAGTATTTTTAAAGGACAGCCAATTCTCGTATTGGCCGTCAAATTTCGGTAGAGACGCTTCCGGCAATTTTACTCGCCGTTTTACGATCGCCGTGGTCTCAGAATCGCTGGGTTGCGACGCGCTAATAGTGACACCGGTACTCGCGGTCGAAACGGTGGAACTTACTATCTCTTCCACTTTACTTGCGAGTGAATAAAATCTTTCCTGTACGTTAGTGAATTCGTCTTTATGAGTGTCGTTCGGATCTAATAGTACGAGCTCGTCGTTAAATTCTTCGTACGCGTGATACAAGTCGGTTATGCGGGCCATCCTTAATCTTAACGCGGCCTTATCGTAACTGCCTCTCTCAACCAGATTCATCAAACCCGTAATTTGAGATTTTAACGACGTTCGCTTTTGAATTAATAACTTAATTCGACCTGCCATATTGTCGTTTGGGAATAGGTAACGGAAATTGCTTAATCGGCCACTTGATTTATATTTGGAATGGACTTGCCCTTAGCCTTGATCTCGTCGCGTAACTCGTCCTGAGGGTTGTGCGATTGGTTGCAAGAGCCAATGTTGTTGTCCTGAAGTCGTGATCGCCTTGATCGTCCTTCCCTCTTAGCCGCTGTTCGCTCGACAATCAGTATGTTCTTACGGTGGTCGTTCACGTTCGTACTGTGAACGACCTCACAGGAGGCACCAAAATGTTGCGTGTGTGGGAGTTTAGGTCCATACACTAGTTTCGTTTGTTTTATATAGTTTATTCGAAATTACATGTGTTCAATATTCCTTCTGTTCTGTAGCAATTTAAAAAAAAAGATTCGTTTCGCAGCGCGCTATTCGTCGTTTTCAGATGTCA
>NW_011965270.1:0-6117 GCF_000949405.1 Vollenhovia emeryi
ACCGATCGTGGCAAAAATCAATACCAACTTTCCTTTGGTGTTTCTCGAAGTTTTAAAAAAAAATTAGTCCGATATCTCAAAATTTACGGAAGTTAGAGTGTTCGCGATTCTCTTTTGGGAGAGCTCGCTGGACCGCTGCGGTTGGAAGCAGGGCTGAGAGGACTTTTGTCCTTCGAGCCGGATTGCAGCGAGGCTCTCGGACGGATTAGCTCAACCTCACGGCGATCACGTAATCGGCGGCGCGCAAAGATACGGTACCACTCATTGATCACGTGATCTCACGATCCTCTCACGTAACTCTCATCGGCCGGCGAGACCCGACAGACACACTCACGCTTGCCGGACATCTCACTCCCCAAGTTCACCGGGGAGTATGCCGCATGGCCTGCCTTTCGAGATCTCTTCTCAAGTCTGATCATCTCGAACGAGCAGCTCACAAACGTGGAGAGACTTCATTATCTCCGCTCGGCGCTCATATACACAGTGGCACTTATCGATCATGTGATACCACGGCTCTCTCACGTGTCATCTCACCATGTCGGACGATCATAAAACGGGCAAGGCGGACCGCCCGGTGACTCAGCAACTGGAACTGCGGCCGGGAGATCGCTTATCCTCGAGGACGGCGTCTCCGGCTCGGCTCTCCACGGAACTCGCCCTGAGGGTGCAGACGCAGCTGGGTCGGATCTCTACTCTCAAGGCCATCGCAGAAATTCTCCCGGAGTCCCCTGTACAGATTTCTATTGAAGAGGTAAATCAGCTCTGGCTTCAAATTGAGGAGACGCACAAGGCGTTTCTCAAGGAACACACCTACTTCGAGGTCTCATGGCCCTCTGCGCTCACTCATCACGAGCATTTCTCGGGAAACGCTCATCAGGAGGAAACGCTGTGCCACACGCACGCGCAACGCATCATCGGCGTACTCCGCCACTCACTGACAGCTTCGTCCGCTCAATCAACCTGTGGTTCGTCGGTCACGCCCTCGAACTGAAGAGACGGTGCAATCGTCGAGACCAGCTCACACGTCCGCTCATCCTGCTCAACTCTACTCGCCACAGCCGTGGCAGCTCATCCACCACTCATCGCTCAGCGCGTCTACTCATGGACGCAGGATCCGAACTCACCTTCGTCACGGAGAATCTCATTCGGCAGCTCAACATCCCTCATCAATACTCAGGTATGGGCGTCAATGGAATTGCAGGCAAGGAGTGTACTCGGACACGAGGAGTCGTGTCGCTCACGTTGCGCTCGACACATTCCAACGCACCTGCCACAATTCAAGCTCATGTCCTCCGGACAGTTACATCAATCTTACCATCTTTCGAGGCGGAACCGGAAGAATGGCCGCATCTCAGGACCTTGGCACTAGCCGATCCAGACTGTCTCATCCCGCGGCCTGTTGACATCCTCATCGGCGCAGACGCTTACGGGCAAATCATCAAGCCCAATATCATTAGGCATTCTCCACTCATGCCGATAGCGCAACTCTCTATGTTCGGATGGCTCGTTCTTGGACCAATCAACAGAGAAGCAAGACGCACATCAACGCATCATGCTGCTACTCAATTCAACGAGGATGCTCTTAATGAGTTATTGACGAAATTTTGGAATCAAGAGGAGGTGCCTACTCACGATGTCACTCAGCTCACTCCTAACGAGCAGAGGTGCGAGAAGCACTTCAATACTACACACTCTCGTGATTCTTCAGAGAGGTACATCAGGATTCTACTCAAGTCACCAAACGATCTTTTGGGTGGTCTTACAACGTCGCTCATCAATGTCTGAAGGGATTACGCAGACGATTCTCAAGGGATGTGAATTATCAACGTCTCTATCAACAATTCATGATTGATTACGAGACACTCAACCACATGACGAAGGCATCATCTCCAGTCATCGCTCACACTTTCACCTGACACATCACGGTGTTCTCAAGCCGGACAGGATTACAACGAAACTGCGGGTGGTTCTTAATGGCTCTAGCGCATCCACATCAGGCTACTCTGTCAACGACCTCATGTACACTGGAGCAAAATTACATCTGAACATCTCAGAGGTTCTACCATGGAGACGTAGACATCGTCACATGTTCGCTACGGACATCACCAAAATGGACAGAGATTCAGACTCACAAGGATGACTGGGAGTTACAGCGGATACTCTGGATGGACAATCAGCTCAATGAGGTGCCATATCATTCAACAACGGTCACTTACGGGACGAAGGTCGCACCATTCTCAGCCTTACGGTCCTTGTTACAATTAGCAGAAGACGAAGGACATAGTTTCCCACTGGCTGTGCCAGTTATCACTCACGGCAGGTATGTCAATGATATATTTGGTGGTGCAGATACAATACAATTGCAGGAGGTCGCACATCAACTAAAGGGCCTCTGCATCTCGGGCGGCTTCCCACTGGCAAAATGGCATGCAACTCATCTCGACATACTCAAGACTGTCACCGACAGCGAAGACCAAGGCTCACAAATCACCTTCGACGATTGCGCAACCAAGATACTCGGACTCAAATGGCTCCCTCAAGAAGATACCCTTGCATTCTCAACCCGAAGCTCACGCTCGGAAGGCAGACTCACAAAACGCCTCGTCTTATATGAAGTGGCTCAGATACTCGATCCACTTGGTTTTGTATCACTTGTCGTGATCAAGGCCAAAATTCTCTTGCAGGAGCTGTGGCTGCACAAGCTCCAATGGGATGATCCACTGCCATCCCAGCTCTCAGCCCGGTGGCTCATCATCAGAGAAGAACTCACAAGCTTGGCCAAGCTCTCAATACCACAGTGGCTCAACACGTGGAGCGACTCGCAAGTGGAACTTCATGGATTCTCTGATGCTTCTCAATTGGCAATGGCTGCAGTCATATACATATCCGTTCACGACTCAAACGGCGCCACGTTCTCACTTGTGGCTCCAAGACTAAGGTAGCACCTCTCAAGCGGCTCTCAATCCCGCGACCTGAACTCACGGCTGCTCTACTGCTCTCTCGACTCATGCAATACGTCAAAGCCACTTTGAACATGGACGTAACGGCAACTCACATGTGGACGGACTCTCTAGTGACACTTTCGTGGATCAGATCTCATGCATCACGCTGGAAGGATTTTGTTAGGAGCAGGGTGGCTCAAATTCAAGAACTCACTCCAGCTGCTCACTGGAGATACATACCTGGAACTTCCAATCCGGCTGATTGCGCATCACGAGGCCTCACGACTGCTCAATTTCAAGGTCAATCACTTTGGTGGACGGGACCACCATGGATACTCAACCCAAACTCATGGCCGTCGCAACCTGCACTCTCTGAAGAATTGAGTGCAACAGAAGCTCGCCCAGGCGTTTCGCCATTGACGGTTACGCCAAGGACTGATTATCAATGGGAACTCAACTACAGGTACTCAAGCCTCACTAAACTATTGAGGATTACAGCTCTCTGTTTCAGATTCGTCTCACGGTTGAGGAAAGTCCACGACTCATTGCCTGTCACATCTCTCCAGAGACCTTGGAGAAAGCGAGGCTCTTCTGGATTCAGGCAGCTCAAGCAACGCACTTCTCTCACGAGCTCAAGGCGCTACAAGCAGTCTCACCGTTGGCAAAGGCACACTCATTCAACCGATCAACTGCGTACATCGACGCTCAAGGAGTCATTCGCGTCGGCGGACGCCTCGCTCACGCAGCTCTCTCACTCGATGCGACACATCCTGTAATATTGCCTCGTCACTCTCAGCTGTCGTCATTGATCATCGCTCACGCTCATCAACGGACTCTACATGGAGGCACGCAGCTTACGCTGTCACACATCCGACAACAATACTGGATTCTCGGCGGGAGGGCTCCTGTCAAGTCTCACATCCTGCGGTGTGTCACGTGTGCTCGGCAGAGGGGGATCCGTGCTCATCAATGGATGGGCCAACTACCTCTCTCTCGGGTTACGCAGGCACGACCGTTCACTCATACAGGCGTGGACTACGCAGGGCCACTCACCGTCAAAACATGGAAAAGAAGAGGTGCCAAGACCACTAAAGACTGGATTTACGTTTTTGTCTGCTTCTCAACTTCAGCAGTACACCTCGGGGCGGTTAGTGATTACTCATCCGAAGGGTTCATTGCCGCCTATCGACGCTTCTCATCCAGACGCGGCATCGCTCACACCTTACAATCAGACTGCGGCACCAATTTCATCGGCGCGGATACGGCTCTCAAACGGCTCTTTATCCAGAGCACTCAAGACCATCAGCGAGTTTCTCACCTGCTCTCGCAAGATAACAACCGATGGGAATTCAATCCCCCAGCGACACCTCACATGGGAGGAAAATGGGAGGCCGTCGTGAAACCAATCAAATTCCATCTACGGCGCACTATTGGAGAAAGCGTACTCACCTTCGAGGAACTCACCACATTGCTCACTCAAATTGAGGCAATTCTCAACTCGCGACATCTCTAATCATTGAGTGACGACTCAGAAGACATCTCAGCACTCACGCCAGGCCACTTCCTCGTAGGAAGTCCGCTCACCACCATACCAGAGTCATCACTCACCGACCTGGCAATCTCAAGACTCTCACGATAGCAACTCATCCAGCAAAAGGTACAACATTTTTGGACACAATGGTCAGCGCATTACCGACAACGTCAACAGGTCATCTCAAGGTGGCATCACAGGAACAATGAGATCAAGATCGGATCATTGGTGCTCATCACAGACGGGCGGCTGCCACCATGCAATTCAGCCCGGATGTCAGCCCTACATCCTAGGAAGGATGGACTCGTGCGGGTGGTGACTTTGAAGACAGCCACTGCCACACTCATCCGACCAGTGATCAAGCTCTCCGTCCTGCCAATCTCATCTTAAGATCAGGGCTCATCAACAACGTTGCTGATGGCGGGCGGAATGTTCGAGATTAATTTGAATCTCGTTTATTTCATCCCCGGCGTGATGGCAGCATCAGCCGGGTCAGATCGTGCAGCGCCGCATGAGCGCTGCTCGCGCATGCCCGATCGCGACGCGAGGCGACCGCGCGACTTCACGTACGTTACCGGCGCTCTTGGTCTCATAGCGACCGTACGTAGTACACGCGTCTTGAAGTGCGGATAATTATCAAGTGCTCTTTTGTGGACTTTCTCATTTTCTAACTTTCTCACTTTCTCATTTTCTCATCGAAGAATAGACTCAGTGCGGACACGCAGTGAACTCTCAACAGTGCAAATCATCCAGGACATTTTAGATACAGCATCAACGGCAGCTCAAGCTCACCACGCATCGCACGCCGGCGCCGCGTGGACACGGCTCACGGGCATCTACATTCAAGAGGCCGACTCTCGATTAATATAATCGACCCGTGCAAGTGACTAAGAGACTGATCATCCCCGTTAAATCATAGACTGCTCAAACTGTAAGCCTCGAACATGGAGCAATCACAAACATTCGAATATGCGTACATACACACATACACACACACACACATACAGACATTTTGTAAAAAATATATTTTTTTTACGTTTTAAAACATTTTAAACATATTCCCAAAGAAAACTGGAAAAAAATTTTTCCACGAAAAAAAGCTTCCTCTATGTGGAAGCAATATAGAGAACATGTCGAAAAGTTGTACAATTAAAAAATACTAATAAAAGGTCGAAGGCCACTTTTTTTATTTTTAGCCAAATGACTCGTCATCTAATTAGTGACGCTCATGAATGGATTAACGAGATTCCCACTGTCCCTATCTACTATCTAGCGAAACCACTGCCAAGGGAACGGGCTTGGAAAAATTAGCGGGGAAAGAAGACCCTGTTGAACTTGACTCTAGTCTGGCACTGTAAGGAGACATGAGAGGTGTAGCATAAGTGGGAGATGGCAACATCGCCGGTGAAATACCACTACTTTCATCGTTTCCTTACTTACTCGGTTGGGCGGAGCGCGTGCCCCGAGGGCATCGTGCCCCGGCGGTCACGGTGTTCTAGAGCCAAGCGTGTCAGAGTGGCGTGGGGCCTCGGCCTGATCGCCGTTAATACTCCCGCGTGATCCGATTCGAGGATACTGCCAGGCGGGGAGTTTGACTGGGGCGGTACATCTGTCAAAGAATAACGCAGGTGTCCTAAGGCCAGC
>NW_011965271.1:0-6125 GCF_000949405.1 Vollenhovia emeryi
TTCGGATTTTGCACATCGTGTGGTCCTACAAGTCACGCAGCCTTCTTCCCATCATATCCCAGTATGTTCGATATGAATACTCCACTGGCCCTCTTCAGGGCCACACGATGTGCAAAATCCGAACGGCAACCTCCACGTGCACATTGGGTTACGCTGATGTCGACGGTAATGAACGAAAATACAAGGGTTACTTCAAAATGCTGTAACTTGGCGAAAAAAATCGCAGTAACTTCTGTTTTTTTAATTGAAGGGAAAAGTACACACTTTTTGATACTTCGAGCAGAATTAGCGAGGAAAAATTTCCTACGCCCGGGCACCTGGCTAAAGTTGGTTAGTTTTTAGGTAAAAACATGTCCTTACATTTTAAAAGCTACAGCAGCGCAGATGCATTCGAGGAAAAATCTGGTGACTAGTTTTGAAGCTGAGAGTGCAAGCTTTAATTTAAAAAAAAACGATCTTGCTACGATGATTTTTAACGGAGATATCGTCGGTAATGTCGAAAACACAAGGGTTATTTCAATGAGCTGTGATTTGGCGAAAAAAAATCGTAGGAACTGTTTTTTTTAAATTGAAGAGAAAAGTATACACTTTTTGATACCGTAATCAGAACTGGCGAAGAAAAATTACTACACTCCGCACAGGTGCGTCAAAGTGTGCAATTTTTTAGAGAAAAAACATGGTCATGATTTTGAGAAAGTTCCGGGAAATAGGAAGAGTGAATGCAAATTCCAATAAGAGCTTCTTAAAGCAGAGGCTTTGCCCTATAAAATGGAAAAAAAAAACTTTTCAATTCGACCAGTTTTCGCGAAGTTACGCTTATTTGAAATTCGCCAAATTTTGATGTAATTTCTTGTTGCGTTAATTTTTTTGACCAGTGTATAATTATTTAATTTTTGTACTTAATGTATTATAAAATTAATATCAGTAAAAGTACCAAAACGAAAGAAGTGCATATTTATAATTGAATTAATATTTATTTGTGCAGCTCCAATTATCGCATCTTCGCATTGGCCCGACATGATATAACGATAACCAATGTTTATGGCATAAAGACTAGAGCTGCATGCTGTATCGACTATTTGTGATGGTCCTTTCAGGTCAAAATGGTGCGAAATCATGTTTGCCAGTGAAGATTTTGAACATCCAGTAACATTCAGACCATTTAGCTAATTACATAAAATTAACAATTTTACACGTTTTCGGACTTGAGTGATACAAACATATGAATTTCTATATATTAATTTATAATAATTTATTCCTGGTATACTTATCAATAACTTTCTTTACCTTAAGATCCGTATACATCAAGTTAAGTTGTGTTTCACACAAGGAGTTCCCTATGATCACGGCGGTATTTTTTCCTCGCAATTGTTTCGGATTGATCCCCGCATCAATAATTGCCTCATAAGAATGTTCCAATAATATTTTTATTTCAGGTAGAAATATTTGCGCTTGCTCAAAAGGAAAGTCGAAGAAATCCGCATCAAACTTTCTCGTATTATTAATTACTCCCATACGTCTTGGTAGATCCGGATGTTCTAACAAAGTGTACAATTTCACACAAAAATGCTCACACTTTCTTATATGAAATTTTAATTAAAGTACATTTTTTAACATGTGTATTATACTGTAATGTTATTGCAGAAACGAAAGTCAGAATTGAACGTTAATTATTTTAAATGAACGTTCCCAGAAAACAATATGTTAAATGAAAACGATTTCTAAAAGATATCGCATTTCTGAACCTGTTAACTTAGATAGGTTTCTAAAAGATCACGTAAATATATCAGAATGTTATATCTAATGCGCCGTTTTTCTGAAAACAAAAAGATATCACGAAATGATGTCTAAAGGATATTTCTCAAATTGAACGTCTTTAAGATACCTAAATTATATCAACATATTGAGTTCTTATTTATGATACCTGAAACAGATCTGATACATATGGAGAGGTTAACATTCTTATTTATGATATCTGAAAGAAATCTGATATATGTTCACATATGTGTATTTCTTATTTCTGATATTTATAAAATAATATTGTAAGAGCTGATTGTTTCAAAACTTCTTGGTAAATTTATTTACCCGACAAATAGCATATTTTTATCTTTTTTAACTTCTCTGGAAAAAAGACGAAGATATGCTATCTGTTGGGTAAAATTGATTAAGAAATTAGAAAAATCGGTCCTAAATATTTTTAATTATTATTATTAATATATATACAATATACATATATATATTAGGCCGTATCACTAGTATATCAATTCCGCTTTTCAGATACTTTTCACAATTATATTGCAACTATATTCAGACCTTTTTATGATATAAAAATAAGTTTGTTGAGTTGAAAAATAATTTTATATGTATATATGCTGCTTGAATTTTTGTAACTTCTAATAGAATTCTTGAAATGTTATATCCAAACAATCGAACATAAAATTTTATCGAAAGAAATAAAGGAATAATAATATAACGAGACAAATTTTTTAATACTTATTTAACAAAGATATAATGCAAACAAATTCAATACAAATAAATATTTTATTAAAAGACGGCCTTTTCTAACTTAATTGTTGGATACATATCGGTCTTGATTCAAGACATTATTGGTTATTAAAAAACTTGGCGAAAAGAAATATATTTTGTACATTATTGTATAAGTCCTAAAAAATTGTTTTTAAATAATAATAAAAATGTAAAGAGTCCTTCATTAATAAAAACACTTAAAATCTAGAAGATATACTGTTGATTGTTAAAACATTAATTTATCTGAACAAACTAAACAAACAGTAGTATTTCTATAATGAATTAATTAGTCTAGCCATTTTAACGTAAACAATTATTTTTCGCGATTATCTCACTTAATTGTTTGCAACCAATAACGATTAAAAATATATTAATTGCATTAAAAATTATATTGTAATTGTAATTCATAATTGTTAATTAGATTAGATTTTTGTCTAATTCTGACATATCTTTCATTCGTCAATCAGGCATGGTTGCAGAACTGTAATGCATACAAATTATTCACCTGTCCGCCATCGCCCATGATCTGCTCTAATAAGTTCACGTTTATTAAATAAATTTTTTTGTAACTGATTCATATTATCTGAATCCGGAAATCTTCCAGATATACCAGAAATAACAATCTCCTCGCCGGAGTCTATACCGTTCCACGAATTACAAGATTCTTTATCATCCATGGTTTCGATTATTTTCTCGGATAATCTAGAGAATAGTATTGTATAAGTATTTTATATACCTACTTTTTTACTTGTACTGTTAACTGTACCTGATCTTGATATTGGTAGTATCACTGTAATATCGTGTGAGTTCGGCTAAGAAAAATAATTCTGCTACTTAAAAAAAACCACTCTGTATGAAGACACCGCCTCAAATGACTATTGAAATGTAAGTCTTACAATTTATAGACGATTGTTATATCATTATGCTGTATTGTTAAGCTTCTGTTGTATTAAGTGTGTAATTCAAATTTATTTATTCAATTCCGCGATCAGAGGATGTACATACATGTACGTCAAATTTTTCCGGATGACGCCTTGTGACCTTTCCTTAATTAATTTTTCTAACGTAACAGTATGTCGTATTATGCTAATTTGATTAAAAAATGTAAGCGTTCTTGATTTGTTGCTTCTAATTGTAACAGTTAACTATTTAATTTTTCAAAATAAATTTGTATCTACTTTTCTGTTCAAATTTATTATGTGTTGCCAATAATAAACGTCAAGCTTGGAAAGAAACTCACTCGAAGATAATTCTATTATCTTCGATGAAGTATATTTCTTCGATAAATATATTTGATAAAAATAATAAACGCACGCACACCCCCCCCCCCACACAAACACACACTCACGCGCGCACGTACGGACTCGCACACGGATAATATGTTTAATCTCGATGATAACTCAAAAACCAAATATCTTTTTTTCTAATTTGTATCTTTTACCATAAATCAAAATTGATTTAAAAATGGGGTTTTTTTATGAAAGCTTTCATATTCAATATAAATTGATATGTATTAGTTTTCAAAAATTCTTTAATTTCAAAATTTATATGCAGGTTGTCAGACTCGTTAGTAGCCAAACTAAAAATTATGGTAGATTGGGTTAAATTCAGAAGAAAAGTCATGTACCGTTGTGCAAAATTAGCAATAGTTATCGTGTAATTCATAAAAACGTCTTGGCGAATGAGCGTACAAGGAGCAGAAGGCCAGGCCCGGCAGGCATGCAAAATGGTTTATTTGTTTATATCTCCTAGAACGCGGTAGCGAGAGGTGTAGTGACGTCGCTCGTCACTCGATGCGTGAGAGTAACCCAACCCAGACAGCACACCATGTCTAAAAAGACAGCTTTAAGACTTTTTTAAGTCTAAAAGACGTCTTAAAGACATCTTTATGATGTCTTTTAGATATGTGTGCTGTCTGGGAATCTGCCGTAATTTTTAGTTTGGCTACTAACAAGTCTAACACCCTGTATATGTATAATAATAAAAATTTTCCGTTAACAATTACTGTCGCGCAACAACTGTAGAACTGTCTCATGATAGTACAATCTAAAATTTTACTACTTGTCAACACTAAAAAATGCACTGTTGCCAGGTGAATATCATTCATCCCCTTCAGTCATTCCTCTACGTTAAGTAAAAGTCGAGCATTTTCTTATGGTATTTCTAAAACGGTAAATAAATCAAATTGTATATTAGAATTTAAAGCTTCAAGAAAAAAGAAACTCATTTATTTATTTTGATAAGTAATACACATAGTAGTCAATTTATGCTAATGATATACGGTAAGTTATTTGACAAACAAATCACGAATTAATGACGTAAATTAATAAATCGCGATCTTTCATGTACATATAAACTTTCCTAAGACAGAAACACCTGAAATAATAATAGCTTTATATTACAGAAAACACGAATGGCAAATAATTTGATATTCCTATAGTCCTAACATGCATGTTAGGACAACATATTAATGATGACTTCTACGCGTTTATATTATTTAACGCGAACAGGGATACTTAAAAATCGCGTTTTAATAGTTCTGCGTACAGCCGACAACCCGGATCAGCGCAACAGTTCTAGTCGAAAAATAAAAGCGTACATATGTTATCATTAATACCGTTTATTGCGTTAAATATTACCACATACCTCAATGGTCGAATTGGTGAGACGCCCGCCTAGACTGTAGGGAAGTCCAGATTCAAACTCTGGCAAAGGTAGTATTTTTCGCCAAAAAAATAAATTTCTTTAATTAGAATTTGCCAGTTAGTGTCTTACAGCAACCACAGACATTTCTCAAAAACAATTCAAAAGCACATAACTCCGAATTTAAAGTACCTAACGAAAATATACTTTATTATAGTGTTTTGGAAAGCTTTTGAGGTAAGCTATAAGAATATTCATTTAAAAAACGGGTTTCCATTTAAAAATTTCAAGGTGATCTTTACGTGTCCTTGAGGAAGCTGTTCAAGGTCATATTTATATTACTATGTAATGCATTACTTAAAATCGTACAACTTTCATGTTTAACATTTTTTTCCATCTTACATATTTAAAAAGTTATTTAGAGTTACCTTATAAGGATACATACAGACATACATACATACACACATACATACATACATACAGACATTTTTTCTGAATGTGATTTTTGAACGTTTTAGCACATTCTAAACATGTTTTCAAAGAAAACTGGAAAAAAATTTTTTTCACGAAAACAAAGCTTCCTCTATGAGAAAGCAAAAACAATGTCGATCAATTATATGTAATTTTCAGACACAAATATTAAAAATTTTGAAAAATGTTTTAAACAAAAGTTGTAGATCTCTTTAAAATATATATTTTATGTCCTATTCATTTTTACTCTACGAGTGATAGTTTTCGAGAAAAATGATGGACTCTAAATCTTATATCTGTCCTCTCATCTAAGCATGTGCTTTGTAATACATATACGATTCCATATGGGTTTGCGACTTTCCACGTGAAGCGAGATCCGCACCACACCTCGGACATAGTGTGGGTAGGGTTATATTTTAACGAGGTGGAGCCCCCCCCCGTAGGGGGGGCGGAACGTACTGCCTCCATGCATGTACTTCCATGAC
>NW_011965272.1:0-6125 GCF_000949405.1 Vollenhovia emeryi
TCCGACCGCCACAAAATATCTCCTTCCCCGCCCCCCCCGGACCCCCCAGCGCCGGGGAACCACAAGCCCGGAACCTCGATCACCCTCAACAGCAAATCCACAGCCAGGCGTCGGCGCCTCACCCCGTGACTCATACCCCTCCGGGTGTCCAAAATGACAGGTCAGCATCTAGCGCGCGGTCTCCTCGCCGCGGAGTACCCCCTCCCTGCGACCCCCTCGCCTCGGAGTACCCCCCTCCCCGCTGTCCCCTCACCGCGGGGTACCCCCCCGCCCCGCTCCCCCCTCGGAGCTCCCGAGTTAGAATCCCCCTATATACCCTACTCACCCGTACTCGCCACAATGCAACCCGGTGGAGCGAGCAAACCGAACACTAAAAACAATGATCGCACAGAGTATAGAGAGGGACCACAGGCGATGGGACCAGAAACTCCCGGAACTGGTCTTCGCGATGAACACCGCAGTACAAGAGAGCACCGGGTTTACCCCGGCCAGACTGACCTACGGACGCGAGCTCACCGCCCCGGGGACGATACACGCACAATGCCAGCCACCATTAGCAGACGACACCGACGAAACAAATACCACGAGACGCGTCCAACAGCTCGATAGGATGACAGAGGAAGCCGCGACCGCCACCGCACGACAAAGGGACGCCACATACCGTCAGGAACATTACTTCAACCTCCGTCGGCGAGAATGGCGCCCCACTCCCGGAGATCAGGTCATGCGCCGAGAACACCCGCTGTCAAAAGCAGGCGAACACTTCGCGGGCAAACTAGCACCAAAATATTCCGGACCGTATATCGTTGACCGCGCAATCTCGCCGGTCATATACCGACTACGGGATCACAACAACCGGCTGGTGGGGACAGCCCACGTGAAGGATCTCAAGGGTGTATAACATCACACAAAAACAAACGGAGCCGGGTATACAAGGGAGCGCTCGCACCGAACACCAAAAAGACGGCGACAAGATGGGAAAACTGCGCGCACGATTCGAGAAGCTGGTCCCCAGAAGGAGGGCCCCGGGACACCCGCCGATACCGGGACTAACGCCGCAGGCCCCCCGATACGTGCCGCCCGCCGAAGCAAGACCACGGACGGCCCGCGCCTCGGTAAGCGTCGAGCAGCGAGGACGGGCACCCGCGGTGGTAAGAGCAAGAACGACCGTCTCCAGGCAGGAACAGTTGTATCAAACGGCCGCCCAGACAACAGCCGCCCTCGCCTCGGAACTCGATGCACTCTTTGGTTCACTGTTCGACCTGGAGGACGAGCCGATGCCCACCGCCGAGTCGCCCACAACAGCAGCCCTGGTGACTACGCCAGGGTTACCGACGCCTCCACCGACACCCGCTACAACACCGGAACCGGTACCCGGGACGAACCCAACGCCAGGCCCGCCTCCCGGCTACGGTTACTTCACCGGCACCCACGGAGGCGAATTCAGCGGACTCCTCAGCGGCGTGCCGTGGCAGCGCATCCGTCCGGGACAGCGGTACCGTCACGTTGCCGGACGCACCGTCATCATAAAGCGCCTACGGAACGGGGAAATACAGCTCCGCGAGCGAACCTAAAGAAGATTGTTTGTACAAATAAATCATAGTGTTTGTTACGATGTCGGGATCTGCCAGGGGGGAGGTGTAACGTGACAACAAAGAGCAACGTTGCCCCCACCCTGCGCTCTTCCCCTGTCTCGTTTCTAACCCCCGCGCCCACGAACTTACGGTATAAAAGAGCCCGAGCGAGCCGAGAGAATCAGAATCCTCCGACCAGCGAACTGAGCAGGTCGTCTCCCCGGAGAAGGCGTACTGAGCCGGACCCGGTAACCCCGAACCGCGCACTGAGCGGAATCACTCACCTAACCTAGCACGGCACGAGCTGAGTGCCCACCCCAGGCCGCGTACTGAGCGACCGCTTCCTCTCTTCCGAGGCGCGAATTGAGTGCCGACTCCACCACGGGTAGATGCGTGATAAGCACTACCCGATAAAAGAATCCGCGAACTGAGCGGCACCGGCAACACACCGACCTAACCCCCGTTCCATACACACGCGCCGCGAGCTGTCACCGGCAGCCGCGACCGCCGAACCGCGTCTGCGCTAACCGTGCGACCGAACCGAGCGTACCGCGCCCGCGCCGTCGAACATCGATACCGAACGGACCGCGCTCACGCCGCCGAAACCGAACACACCCGAACACCGGTCCGCGAATCGTATAACCGTAAATCCTCAGCAGCGCAACGCGCCAGCACACGAATACGAAGATCGCCGCCGAAGCGGCCTTAGATTATAAGCGATTAGCATTAAGTACTAGTATTAAGTATTGCGAGCGATAATATTAAGGATTAGCTGTAAGCACGTCGACATAGAATAAACTAGTCTTTTACTGAAATTATAGGTCTCATCCTTCACTCTTCGACCAGCCCACCGACCGAACTTTGGAATCTCCAGGCTATCCGTAGCCCAAAAATTCCAACGTTACAATAGTTTAGAGATCCTTTAATTTTGCTGTCGAGTGTATTATAGAGAAATAATCTAAGTATTTTATTGACGAATATAAATGTATGTTTTAATTTTGCAAAAATCAACAACAAAGTTTATGAAATAAATTGTATTTTGCATTTCTACCATACATGCCAATTTTACAATAATTACAATATTTATAGACACATCGAAAGTTTAATTTCTTTTACAAAGCGTGTGGATCTGGATCAATGGGATGAAAACAGTTTCATTTTTGTATTTTAAGGATACCAATTTACATTTGATATAATTCAATTTATATAGTTTAGCTGAATTTAATTCTCCGCGTGACACATAAATATTTAAGTGTGATGAATTAAATGGTTTCATAAAAAATTCGTCCTGTTTTCTAAGGCTTTGCCCATAAATGTAAAGTTGATTTTTTAAATAAGTAACGTTTTTCATTGCGATAATTTCCTTGTCTTGGGTCATGAACCATTAATTTTTTTCATCACACTTCAAATTAAATCCATCCATAAGCGTCAATTTATGGAAAACTTTTTCACAGCCCGGTACATCATGCTTAATATTTTTTTCTTTTGATGTAATGGGAAAACTTAAGTTGTGAGACGTTGAAGTGGATCTTAAATTTGAATATTCGCTCAATCTTTTTGCAACTTGTGCGAGAGGGCGATTTCCATTACGAAGTAAGCGTTTAATATGATACAGGGCATTTTCAAAAAGATAAGCACTTATCAATGGAAGAGGGCCAAACCTTTCAATGTCACGTACAACGTGACACAGATTATGGACCTTGCTTCCGATAGAATCTATTCCGTAAAGGGTAATATATCCTTCAATGTAGTCACGAAATAGATCATTAGCGACATCTAGATATTTGAAGTATTCTTTACTCGAACAAATTGTCACCGCACAAAATAACATTAAAAAGTGGCAATATACGAGTACATCATATTCTAAATAATCTTTTAGCAATTGTTTGAGACCCAACGTCTCAGCCTCGTGCGGAGGCATCATAGCGCCGGGCAAGCGTAAAGCGATAATTTGCGTCTCGCGATAATTCGCATTAATTTCGCTTAAATCGGCTCGCGGCAGCCGGAGCCTTTGTCTCGACAATTCGTTCGATAAGCTTCTCTTGCTTCCCTCAGGGGTCGGGGGAGCGATCTTTCGTGTCCCCTCGTCGATACAAACACTCAGGCTAACAACATTCGCCAAAACATTGCCCGTGGCAAACAATTACGAGCGGTTTTGGAGAACATGAAAATCGAGCGTTGCCGTCCCCGAGCGACACCGCGAACATGCGCCTCGGGCCGCGTCATCCGCGGAGCACCAATCAACCGCGCCGATCGGCCTTCCGCGCATGCCAAACGCGCGCGGTGCCACTCAGGGCCGCGCGGGAACCAATGGCTCCCCGCGGCCTGAGAATCACCTTGGGAAACTCAAATTTGGGGGAGGCGATTGGCTACTGACGGCTCGAAACCGATATCGCCTCTCCCATAAATATCGCGGATCCCCGAAATCGCGGCTTTTTGGTCGAAGTCTTGAAAGCATCGGTGTGATTGACTTGCGAGAGATCCTCCTTTTAGAAAAGGCCAGAGCAAGAGCCTTACAGCGCGAGCCCGCGAGTTTGGTCGTATCAAGTCCTGAAAGCCAGGCAGTTTTGCGTGTTAAGTTGTAACTAAGTGTAATTTCGCGTGTGAAGTAAAATCTGTGATTGTTCAGCACTTCTCTCTGTGTCTTTTCTCGTGCCACATTTCCTAGCGCTCCAGCTTTCCAAAGGCGCTCGCGAACAGCAATACTGGACCTACATACAGAAGCATTGTTCTGAATTCAAAGCCTTCCCAAAATTTTAAACAATCGAGCTTTCGAATTGCACGGTGTAGTTCATCCGGTATTGTTTTGTTATATTCGTTTAATAGAGCAGACATTTCGTTAATTTGTTGTGCACATAACTTATTTTTCTTAAAGTTAAAACTGCCCTTTACCCAACCAATTAAACACTTCTTCATAATTCCTAATTCTAGTAAATGCAGCGCATCAGCCACTACAAAATCAGCGATTAAATCTATAGGTAGTTCTTCAAGAGAAGAGACTTCCTTATGGTGATCTTCGTCCAATATGTTATGGAAACTGAAATCAGTTCTGAGTTCCGCACCTGTACGAGGAAAACTCATATGATGTCCTTCCATAAAATACTGTCCTTCTGTTATGCATTTGGTACAACCGTGTCGATGGTTATAGTTGACAGTACCTGTTATAAAAATATAGATTCGAATTTTTGTTTCTTTTATTTTAATCATAAAAATGTGTTTATATTACAAAACTTGCTTTACAAGTTGAATGTTTTTTTGTTACTTTATGAACGTATCTTTGCAAGGTTGAAAATGCGGAGTTTGAGCTTAAAAAATAATAAATGTGTAAAACATCTTTTTACAGCTAAAGATTTTCTACAAAATTAAAAAATTAGAAATTTGCACATGGCTTCCTCATAGAGGAAGGTTTAGCAGCGAAATCTAATTTTTTTCGATGTTTCTTGAAAGTGTGCGAATGAGAAATTTGCACATTGCTTCCTCATCATTGAAGCGTGAAAATTGGAAATTTGCACATTTCTTCCTCACCATTAAAGTAGGCAAATTAGAAATTTGCACATTGCTTCCATTGTTACGGCTTCCTCATAGAGGAAGCTTTAAGAGAGAAATTTAACTTTACTACGATGTTTCTTGAAAGTATTCAAATTATTCTTATTTCGCTCTTAAAGCTTTCTCTATCAGGAAGCCATGTGCCTAATTTGCACACTTTACTTTTTTTCTAATTAGAAATTTGCACATTGCTTCCATTGTTATGGCTTCCTCATAGAGGAAGCTTTAAGAGCGAAATAAGAATAATTTGAATACTTTCAAGAAACATCGTAGGGAAGCAATGTGCAAATTTCTAATTTGCCTATTTTAATGATGAGGAAGAAATGTGCAAATTTCCAATTTGCATGCTTCAATGATGAGGAAGCAATGTGCAAATTTCTAATTCACACACTTTCAAGAAACATCGAAAAAAATTAGATTTCGCTCCTAAACCTTCCTCTATGAGGAAGCCATGTGCAAATTTCTAATTTGCACACTTAACTTTACTTTACTTGTATATCTGAAATCGAATAAACAAAATCTCGGATAATCCGGATACTTAATTATCCAAATTTTCAGCTTTAATCTTTAATATCACAAATCTTTGGAATAGTTTAAGAAGAAAAAAATGATATCATAAAAAATTAATGAATTTTGTAAAATTTAAAACTTATATCCTTTTTTATATAAAAAACGCGCATCTAGAAAATAAATACCATTAAAAAAAATCAAAATACTTTTTACTGGAAAATTGTACTAAAAAAATTTCTGCAAGTATAAATTGACATTTTTTTACATGATATCATTAGATTCATCTGTATCGTTACTAGTGTCATTACTCTCCTTTTCATCATTCTCTTCTTTATCCCCTTTTTCATCATCTTTTTCAGTTTCATGACTAGTGTCATTACTTTCTATTTCATAATTCTCTTCTTCATTTCCTTTTTCGTCATTATTTTCAGTTTCATGAGTGGTGTTATTACTTTCTTTTTCGTCATTCTCTTCTTGCTCCTCTTTTTCGTCATT
>NW_011965273.1:0-6132 GCF_000949405.1 Vollenhovia emeryi
GGGGGAGCGGCGGGATAGAGGAGGGAGGGTAGAACAGGGGGACCTAGCGAAATCCAGCCACTCCGCTCGATCTCCCTCGAGGACGCGTTAACGATCCTCAATTACCGCACCCTCGTCAGCTCCCTCGCCAGGTTTCTCTCTTTTTCGCTCTCTCCCTCTCTCTCTCGTCAATTTTTTCCTCTCCTTTCCCGCGCTCTCGATCTCTCTTCCCCGCTCTTGTTATGGACTATTCATTTCCTCCTTTCCACTCTCCCTCTGCCTGCGCGAGAACTTTTATCGTCTGTATAAAAAACTTGGAGACTATAAAAGGGAAGAGCAAGTGTACCCCCGTAGGTTGTATTTTTGACGAAATAAGGAGTACTCACCGGAGGATTTTCCATCAGGGACGGCAGGCACGCTGTCTGAGGCTTCCATATTGCGAGGATCTCTACATAGACGTCTCCAGCCCACTGAACTCCACTGCTGAAAAATTGAATTAACCTTACCATTCACTTCGATTGCTTCCGACGACACTCTGTATTTATTTTTCACGCGATATTCATTTCGAGTGAATTTAGTATCGCAACATAAACATGATGAAACAATTATGTAGTTTAGTTAATGATTGTATTAGTTGTAGCGCTCTCGCTGTATTGTTTAATCGACAGAGCAAGTTCAATAGCTGTAATAGCGACTACTAATGCATCAAACAATCGCCAATTGCGTGCGCATATTACGATAAGTTGGTTGTACGATCGATGCGCGAACAACCGTGCGAGAAACGCTACGATCGCACGGCGTTCACTTGACGAAACTGTGGCACATTCGTGTTAAAGAAACATACGTAAAGTTAGAAAAATGTAATCGTTACCTGATTGTTTCTCCCTCGTTTCTTACACATGTAGAATTGTTAAAATTGCATTTTGTGTTATTTAAAATATCAAAGAAATAATCTTTCTTTAAAAAAATAAGAAAATATAAATAAATTTGTTATTTTCAGGTGCGGTCTCTCCTTTTTAATTAAATGTGTAAAATTAAAAATAGAGGCCGCGCCTGAAAATAACGAAATATTAATACTTTCTCACCCGACTCGTTTTAAATCGACGTGGAAATCATCGAGGAAAATAATTCTCTAACAAACAGATCTCACGCCAAGGGCAATAAATTCATGGTGGAACCAACAGACCTATTGCCTATTAATTTAGTAGAAACCCCGCTGTCTCATATTAGGTTAAAGTGCAACTTCGTGGACGCTAGAAACCGTAAATTGAGATCACGTGACTTTTGCGTGATTCGGCGTCAAGAAAATGTAGCGGGGAGAGAAAAAGTTAAGACCGTCTCAGCTTTTTCAGCGCCGCATTAGTCACGCGACTATATATATTTGACGATAAATTATAGCGTCAATGAAATGGCTGCCTAACTGTCCGCGATGTGACTCCTCGTCGCGCCCTTCCTCGCTCCGCTTCGTTGCACTGCGCGTCCCTGTGAGCGCCGGTGCTCCGACCGATCCAGGCCCCGTTTTTTAACTCGTCGCGGAGGGCGGAGGGCACAGGGCACAGTGCGGAAGTCGACGAACAATTAATCGCGCGAATATAACAGATGAATGCACTCACCGGCCGATGCGCCGATATAACCTCATTACCGCCACCGGCTCGGTCTCGCCGGCCGCCGCTATTGTTCCGGGCGTTCGTTCACTCGAGGATACGAGTCTGGTTAATGCGACGATACCAGGACCGGCCGACCGACCGACCTATCTGCACGGCACTCCCGGCACACGTCGTCGACTCGCGATACACGAAAACGAGCGTGAACCGCACGCAACGCGGCGCTCGCGCGATCCTCCGCGATCCTCCGCGATCAGCTTCGGCCGCCGCCATTGTCCCGGGCGTTCGTTCGCTCCAGGATACGTGACCGATTAATGCGACACCGGGATCGACCGACCTTCCCGCATGGCACTCCCGGACTCGCGATACGCGAAAACGAGCGTGAAGCGCACGAAACGCGGCGCTCGCGCGATTCTCCGCGATCAGCTTCGGCCGCCGCCATTGTCCCGGGCGTTCGTTCGTTCGCTCCAGGATACGTGACCGATTAATGCGACACCGGGATCGACCGACCTTCCCGCACGGCACTCCCGGACTCGCGATACGCGAAAACGAGCGTGAAGCGCACGAAACGCGACGCCCGCGCGATCCTCCGCGCGATCCTCCTCGGTTTCGGCCGCGACGCGAAGGGATTAGGCGCGAATGGCGCCAAATCGCGCGTAATGGCGGCGTTAGGCCCATTTTTCATCGAACCCCGGTGAGAAATAATTCGTCGAAACGGCGTCGATTCGACATCAATTTGACGACGTAGATGTGAATTCGACGTCGTTTCGACATCGATCGACGAGTCATTTCTCGCTGGAGCGTCGTATTAACTTTAATCTTAAGCCAACGGCACACGACACTAGTTTTCCTACTGGATTACTTACGAGAGCCAATCAGGATTTAGCCTTAAGTCAACTGATCTAAAACTTTGCATCCTTATTGGTTCTCGCAAGCAATCCAGTAGAAAAAAAAATAGTATCGTGTGCCGGTGGCTTTATTGTTGGCTTAATTTGTTCTTTGTCTCTTTCTGAGCTCGGGGTGTGTTCTCACTTCCTCTCAGGGTGGCGTCACACGGAGCGTAAAGCCCGTATCAGACTACGGATTGGGATTGGGATTAGATTGAAATTTAACCAATCACAGTAAGGTTTACTAATCTCAAGTTCAGTAACTTTTACTCTGATTGGTCAAATTTCAATCTAATCCCAATCTCAATCCGTAGTCTGATACGGGCTTAAGGGTGCTTTCACATGGAGCGTAAGTTGCGTAGCGTAACCTGCGTATCGCCAATCACAGGGTCATTCTGATAGAACCGTTTCAATAATTCCGTTGAAATAGTTGTGTGATTGGTGATACGCAGGTTACGCTTACGCAAGTTACGCTCCATGTGAATCCAGCTTACTTGTGTAAGCGTAATCTGCGTATCGCCAATCACAGAACCGTTTCGACGGAATTATTTCAACATTTCTATCAGAGAGACCCTGTGATTGGCGATACGCAAATTACGCTCCATGTGACGCCTCAGGATTACCATTAGTCTCGAGCGTTCAGTATCGAAGAAGAGGTGTGGACGGTTGCATTTAGAAAGGAATAACCGCTGTGTTATTACAAGAAATACTGAGGTTTCATTTGCGAATGATTTTCTCAGAGAAGCCGAATTCAGTAACAGCGTCCAGTACTGACAGCGGTACTGATTGCGAGAGGAAATGGGGACACACCCTCGGTCTACAACAGCTGCGTTCGGCATTGCAAATCCGTGGCGCCGGAGTGCTCTTCCTCCTTTTCTATCTCCGACGCCTCGGATTCGCAATGTCGAACGCAGCTAATGAATTGTTAGAAAAGCCAGAATCATAGTGTAACTAGTGTGCCCACTCTGTCATTTGTTTTGGTTGCGCCGATTCTCTCTGCGCATCCGCCATCTTTTTCATGTGGCCAATGAGACGAATGTTGTATATATGAGGCAGTGGGACAGTGTGAGAGGATTTCATACTTAAGTAATGGCGGAACACCACGTGATCGAAACCGAAAAAATTAAAGGGCCGACCGAGAGTGGGCATACTAGTTGTACTATGCCGGAGCTATCAGTCGGCCCTTTTTCTCTCATCTAAAGAAAAATAGTCCCGAGCTCCGACTTTATGCATGTTTCCTATTGCTGCACTGGTGAACTAGTGCGGCAAGTTGGAGTGAGAAAAATACTTATCTTGCTCTAATTTATTGCACTTTAGTTCACCAGTGCAAAGTTAACTTATGCCGGAATCGGTAAAAATCAACCAATTACAGTCGCCTATTCTCTTCACTTTTAACGGTGATTGGACAATTTTTACCGATCCCGGTATAATTTAACAGTCCCAGTCCACAATAGATAATTTAAGCCCTGAGTCTTTAGATATTGATCAATCACGGTCAAGTATGTGTATTAGGGTTTAAATCTCTATTGTAGATGGGCACCTACGGCTTTGCATAAATCAGCCTTTACGCTCGGACACGCGCCATTTCTGCCGCCGATTCCCGCCCGAGAAAGCTCATTAGGACGCGGCGACAACTTCGCGCGGATACGCGCGGAACCGCGCGCCGTCCATCACCTTATTTCATTATCCGTGTCGCGAGAGATACCAACCGCTCGGTCGCCCTGCCAGGTTTTTACCGTTAAGTTGTTACAAATTTCAAAACCTTCCCGAAGGCTCGCGGGGGTGTAACTGACGCGGGTGCGTACTGCGTAGTGTCCCGTCGAGCGCCAGGTCGCGATAATTGAGGCGCCGAGCCGTGACGCGCGCGTGCGAGCGAGGACGCCGTGCGATGAAGGCAGCATCCCGACGGCCGCGCAGCTGGGCGTTTCGGAGCATCTCGGTGGAGGAGTCGCGGCGATCCGTCCCGAAGGAGAGGAGCGGCGGCGACGGCGATCGGCGGACGGTGAGTGAACACCACGTTACGTTCGCGCGAGACTAATTCCTCTCGGGGCGACGCCATTTGCGTCGCCGAAGGATCGACGCTCCCTTCGTGCCTCGATGGCCGGGACGCGGGTTTCCCTTCGCACCGGGGATGCAAGCGGGGGGCTGCGGTCCGTTCTAGGAACCCATTGAGCGAGCGTCCCGCTAAGAATAGGCGGAGCGTCCGAAACTTCTCCCGTGGGACGCACACCGGGGCTCTCGCTCGCGCGCCCGCCCTGCGCGTTTCACGGGGGAGTCGCGCCGGGCACCGGAATCGCCGCGGCGCGACGAAACGACCAGTCCGTCCCGGGGGGCGATTCCCGCGCGGATTAGAGACGACGGGAAAGTCGAGGTCGCCCCTGACGTAAGCGCCTGCCTACCGCGTGTAGATACACAAACACGCTCACGCCTTTTCGCGTATCGAATTGCGTTCCAAGAAGCGAGCGCGACCGTGCCGCGGGATATCGCGGGCGAGAGAGAAAGATAGAGAGAGAGAGATAGATAGAGAGAACGGAATCGTTCACCTCGCGCGCATTATTGAATTCATTAGCGGCGCCGATTGCCGACGCGCGATTGCGATCTCACAATCGGACGCAAATGCCGCCGGCCGGCGCCGCGTGCGACAAAGTTGGCGCTCGCGATAAACAGGCGGGGTAACAAGTGGGTGGTCGGCGCGCTCCGGGTATTTTTACGCTTTCTTAAGGCCGTAGCCGACGCCCCGCTAGATTTGTTCGCTTAAATATTCAGGTATTCGAGCGCGAACCGGATACGCGGCGTTACGGTATTTTCAACTGCGTTGCAATCCGCGGACCCGTTGCGTTCTCGCTTGTGTAACTCGACGCACTCCGTCCGATAGATACCCGCGCCCCCGCGCGCGCGAGAGAGAGAGTGTCGCGTGTCGAACAGTAAAAAAAAACAAAAATCCGCCCGAGATGAAAGCGACGCGTCCGCCTGCGGGCGCGTGGGCGCCGCGACGCCCGCGCGCCGTGTATTCGGACCGAATAATTCTCGGCTCCCGATATCGGAGCACGGCGGCGCGTTAATTCGCGTCTCTACATCCCTCCGCCGGCCTTGACACCGACCGTCGCTGAGCTACGCAGTTGTAACCGAGCGCATCACCCCCGGGCTGTCCCTACCGCCCGCCGGGGCGCGGCGGAGGGCGAATACAGTGGGCCCTCGCTAATCCGGCTTCTCGATAATCCGGCCGGTGGTCGTGACTAATTTTCTCTTTTAATTTTGACGGACGGCGCCCGAGTGGCGGGACATCAGCCACGTGTAAGCGCGTCAAATGACGTTTATTGTGTATGTACCTGGGAGGAGCAAACATCGCAGCAACGTTGCGGCAATGTAACATTGCTGCTACGTTCTGTGTTTGCCGGGTACGTTTATGCCTCTTCTTATTTAGCCGCTGTGTCCATTCTGCAATATTGGTCTGATATTCCGAGTCGAAACTTGGGCGAAACACCCTATGTTGAACCTTTAATTCTATTATGTAGCAGGACCTAAGGCAGTAAAAGAGGCCGAACTGCAAGTACAAAATTTACTCCCACTTTAAAACCGATAGTATCGGAAATTTCTACTGTTGCCAATTTAGCATTAAGGTAGGTTCGTTTAAGTAGAAGCTAAAGTAAAATTTTAGAATC
>NW_011965274.1:0-1757 GCF_000949405.1 Vollenhovia emeryi
TTCTGGGTCTCCCCTGTCCGGGTTTTCCCCAGTCCAGACAACGGCATCCGCATCTCTCGGGAATAGGGTTCCGACCACCTCCCCCAAGAACCGCGGGTCGATCGCCTCCACCGTCGGAGGCGCCCCCTTGCTGAGCTTGTCCAGCACCAGCTTATAGGGACGCCCCCACGGGTCTTCTTCCAGTGTCGCGATCAGGTCGTCCCATGCGGACTCCTTTGCCTTCCTGACCGCGAGTCTGAGCGCCTTCCTTTCGGTCCGGTACTCCTCCAGTAGAGTGTCAACCGCATTCTGGGGGGTATCCCTCCTTCTCCTCGCACGTTGCAGCTGCCTCCTTGCGCGTATTACTGTCCTTCTCAGCATCGCCACCTCCTCCGACCACCAATAGGCTTCTTTACGGGGCCTGTAGGCAGCCCTCGGCATGGCTGCATCGCATGCCCTCGTCATCGCAGCGCGAAGCCATAGGGCCTGTTCTTCGACGTTGTCCGGTTCCGCGTCCACCCACGTCTCTGCAATGAGGGAGGCCCGAAGCCTATCAGGGTCCAACTTCCTCACGGCCCACCTAAGGGGCCGCTGATGTGCTCCTCCTCTCGTTCCGTCAGCGACTGGCTGCTTCAGTTCCATGATGATCGGGAGATGGTCCGAGAGCATCTCCAGCTCCTCAGCCACCCTCCAGGACTTGATCATCCTCGCGGCCCCAGGGGAGGTCCACGTCAGATCAACGATGGACTCCCCCTGGGGTCTTACGCACGTACTGACGTTTCCTCTATTTTCGAGGTGGAGACCTAGACGATTCGCCCAGGCCTCCACCTCTGCTCCCTTCGCATTACGGCGTCTCGCTCCCCAGAGCGTCGACGCTGCGTTGAAGTCGCCCGCCACTATGATAGGTCCGGGCATCAGCCCCTGACCTGCCTTTCTAGTCGTCTAGGCGATCCTCCAACTCCGCCCGGGTCAGGCTGGGGCGGATGTAAATGCCCATCACCGTGACGGGGCCCCACTTCACCGCAACCCAGCCTTCACCGCCGCCTCTCCGCACGCACGGGATGTGTTCCTCCCCAGTGCGCCTCCAGCAGATGGCAACAGATCCGTCAGGGCTCCCTGTCCAACAGGGGTGGTCTGGGACAGTTAGTGGCTCTACCACTATCCCGAGACCACAACCATGCTCCGCCATGCTATGGGCCAATAGGTCGTGTGCCTGGCGGGCATGGTTGACATTCACCTGCAACACCTTTAGAGGCGTGAAGGCTCCGGTGCGCCGGCTTCCTCCGAGCCACTCCCTCTCTCCAGCAGTCCATCATTTATGGCCACTGGTGCTGCGTTTCCACCTCCATGGCTTCTTCCGCTGCGGGTCCCTCGCTGGTTCTTGGGGTTGGGCCGGCGCTCACTTGCCGCTGCCTCGAGTCCACCTTGTTGCGCTTCCTCTGCTCCTTCTTAGAAGGAGGCTTGCAGCTCTTGCCCCCGGCCTTGTGCTTTGCCGGTAACCCTTTATCGCTGCAGACCGCGCATCTCAGCTCGGCTCCGCACTCCTGGGCTTTGTGCCCCTCTGCTCCGCACCTATAGCAGGTGGCGCTCCTGTCCACTCTGCTCCGGCATTGTTGACGCACGTGGCCTTGCTCGAGGCACCTGTAGCATATGAGCGGCCTCGGGTCCAGCAATTCCACCCTAGCAGCCACCCAACCGATCTTTATCCGGCCTGGTGCCGCTACCTTCTTGGCCGACACTAGAGGGCACTGTGCCCAGACCGTGCCAAGTCCATTAGG